>NW_007752769.1:3384-3876 GCF_000696425.1 Galeopterus variegatus
CAAGCAAAGGTCACAGCTGAGGGTTTTGCTGGCTCCTGCTCCGGGTGCTACAACTTCTTCCCGCCTCTCCCCAGACCAGCCCTGAAGTGGCTCTGGCTTTAAACAGTTGGAGAGGTCCCTCCTTTCTCTTGCAACTTCTCCAGCCTTCATGAACTTTACGGGTCCCTTCTCTTCTCCCAAGCTCCAGTAGTAACAGGGAGCAGTCTTTCTTTTCAATAGTTGTAAATTGATTAGCTGTGGAAGAGAGTGATGCTGGGGACTGTGTATTCTGCCATCTTGATGATGGCTCTCTAACTGGGTTTTTCAACTTATTGACAGTCCCATTGGGGGGAAGGGTTTAACCTTACAACTCCCTCTGCCTACTGCTCACCTCTCATTTTCTTTAAAGTTTATTTTTCATCCTGTTCTATAAGCTTTACTATTATATTAGTATAGGTTTATAGCACAAGAAACAATATTTATTTTTATTGGTCTATGCTAACTTTTCTGACT
>NW_007752769.1:5986-6269 GCF_000696425.1 Galeopterus variegatus
TGATCCTTGTAGAAAGAAATTCAGATCACTGTATTCTTTTGATAAGAAGTATTTATATACCCAATTACCTCCTTCAGGTCTTTGCTCAAATAGAATGTTCTTAGTGAGAACTTCCAGACCTTCTGATTTAAATATACAACTCTACCCTGCACACAAGATGCCCTGTTCCCTTCCCAGCTTTACTTTTCTCCATAGACCATTTCGGGAATACTATACAACTATTGATTTTGTTTACTGTCTGTCTCCTCTTACTGGGACATAAATTTCAGCAGGGCAGGAATTT
>NW_007752769.1:8381-8725 GCF_000696425.1 Galeopterus variegatus
GGGAGTCAAAAGAGTTTAGGTAAAATCCAAAATCACAGAGGCCAGTGAGTTCACCCTGAAAGAGGCCACTGCATTTGGCAAATAGAAAATAGCTGGTTGTCAGAGAAAGAGAAGATCTACTGGAATGAAACAGTAAATGAAAATTGTGGATGGAAAACGAATGGTTGATGAGAAAGCAGAAAGAGTAAAGGAAGTCTACTCTGCTGAGAAATAGTTATTTAAGAAAGTGGAAGAAGTGATTCAACACTGTCTGGAAGTCACACATCAGTACTCCAATTTTCTTTAACTAACCATCTCTCATTTAACACCTTGGAATGTCGACCTTCCCAGAAACAGCTCTGAAA
>NW_007752770.1:0-312 GCF_000696425.1 Galeopterus variegatus
CCCCAATAATTAGGATGATGTAATGATAAAGTTATTATGAGCCAACATTTATTGAATGGGGACTTTCCACCAGATATTGCACTAAGCATTTGACACGTATGCACATTTTGTTACTTCCATTTTAAGATACAGAAACTGGGTCTTAAAGATGCTATTGATTTGCCTAAGTTTGCAGAGAAAGTGGATCAACCCTGAATTGTGGCTGACTCCAAAGCCAGGTGCCAGTATGCTATTCAGTGGAATGTGAGTTTCAGTTGAGACTTGGTTTCAAATGTCATCTTTGCCCCTTACTAGTGATGTGACTATCGACAA
>NW_007752770.1:2315-2913 GCF_000696425.1 Galeopterus variegatus
TAGACTTTCAAAGGCAATGAACACAGGAAATGGTCAAGACTAGAGTCATGCAGACTTGACTGGGGATGGTCAGGTGAGTGTTAGGTTTTCACTGCATAAAGGGTTACTGCAAATGGTCAGGAGCTGACTCAGAAGGGCTCAGGAGCCGGGGCTGCAGAGGATGGCAGGGAGTTCTAAATCTATGGGATTTGTAAAAGCAGGAGGATAGGATTTAAGAGAATGGGAGTGAGCTCACGTAAATCGGTCCTATTATAGCATCCTGGGACATACCAGCTGCTGCAGGAGGAGGGAACAGAGAGACAGGGGGCCTTCCCCTCCCCCTAGTTCTCTGTTCTCACTTTTCACTTAGCACATACCCCAACATATTGAAAATATGTGTGTATTTGTCTGTTTAGCCTTCCATTCCTCAGAGTTGTCTAATAGCGAGGTATGGATTTTATCCATCCCCTTGTTTCCAACTCATAGCAGAGTGCATGGTAGGAGATGATCCATACGTGTGAATAATCAAATGAATGAATGAATGAATGAATGGGTGAATTCCAGACTATCCAGAAACTACACTCCATACTTCTACCTGTATTGGGACTGTGACCACCAA
>NW_007752770.1:8167-9120 GCF_000696425.1 Galeopterus variegatus
TCAGCTGTTGTTTCCACTGGGATTAAACAGCTGTCAGCATTGTTAATAACATCAAATTCATGCATTAAAATCCTTTCATTCCCTTTCCGTATAAAGTGGGGTTGCGGAAATCTCTGCCACTCTCCGCTTTATGAAGGAGTGAAAATCCTAGGAAAGATAACTGCTCTTATTACAAAACCACAGACCAGAGCTTGTGCTGATGGAATCTCATAATGACTGAGTAAGCCGCTTTGCAAAAGTCGGGCTGTCACATTGGCATTTGGGTACTTACTTTTCCTGGTTGAAGCAGCTGAGTAGATTGGGAAGGCGATAAAGGGAAGAAAAATAGAACTCTTCTAGAACTATCTCCACTTAGTGGGGGGGGGGGATGACACAGAGCTACTAAATAATTAACCAACCAAAAACAAACTCTCATGCGTTCTTAAGGTTTCTGCCAATTTCTTCAAACATCTGTAACAATCTGTCTGATGGATAAGAAGCCCCCCCCCCGCCTTATTTTTTTTCTTTCTTTCCCTTTTCTTTCTTTTTTTGGAGAATTTTTCTTTCTGTCTCAGTCTNAGGGGTGAAAATAGCAAATTTACCATCATTGGCAGGTGTCTAAATGTTCCATTTAAATTAATCAGCACGTGGCATAAAATCACGTGCCCCTGCACATCCCACCCTGTGTTTCTGTTTTGGCTACAGAGCCTATTTTTCTTTCCCTTCTTCCAGTTCATTCACTTTTTCCTCTCTGACATCAGGTCACCCAAGACTTCTACTTTATTATTTTCTTTTATTTTAGTTCATTATGCACTGTGATTCAGTAGAAACATAAAAAATGACTCTTTTCTTTTTCCTTTTTTTGTCTTTTTTTACTGACCGGTAACGGGATCACAACCCTCGGTGTCGCGCTGTACCGGGGACCGGCAACGGGATTGCAACCCTCGGTGTTGCACCCGCACCACGCTCAGCCA
>NW_007752771.1:0-577 GCF_000696425.1 Galeopterus variegatus
GGTCAATATGCTTAAATCTATCACCAGGTTTTCTCAATTAGCAGTAGCAATTACAACTTGAAAGGCAACAGCCGTATCACAGCAAGGTTAGCCAAACACCATAAAGTCATTAGGAATGAACAGAACCACAATCCTAGTGACATTATGCACAGACATGCAGTGGGATCTGGATGTAGCATAAACATTCCCAATTATGGGTGAGAATTAGGCGTTTGGGACACTGAAAGTGTGCNTAAAATTACTTAAAGTTTAATATCAATGAAGCAACCTTGAACTTGAGCTCCCTCCCTCCCTCTATCCCTGCTTGTCTACACAGATGGATGGAGTGCCATTTGGTGACATACATGTGTGCCTGTGTATGTGTACACATAAACATATATACACACATATATGTAATTATGACACACACTGTATGATACACACCATATGATACAAAGGCGTATACACACGATGTACACTTGCATATATATAAGCTGTATTAGCTCAGGCTACTACAACAAAATACCACAAATTGGAAAGCTTAAACAACAGACATTTATTTCTCACATTTTTGGAGACTGGAAGTCCAAGATCGAGA
>NW_007752771.1:2536-3485 GCF_000696425.1 Galeopterus variegatus
TGTGTCAGAATTTCCTTCCGTTTCAAGGCTAAATAATATTCCATTGCACCCACTGCCTGTTTTTGTAAATAAAGTTCTTTATTTTCAGGTCACTTACATGTTGTCAGTATCTAGATAGAGATTAGCAGTTGTGACAGAACTTTATAGATGGCAAAGCCAAAACTATTTACTCTCTGGCTTTTTATAGCAAACAATTGCAGATCCTTGTTACAGAGAATACTGTAGAATAAGAAACTGTTTCTGCTGAAAAAGAGGCAAAATGTTTTCAAGGCCTCACAGTCAAGACCCCCCATCCCCAGCATGCTGTTCCACCAAGTTCGCTCAGACAAGCATGCATTCAATGCACCTGACCTGGCTCTGCTTCTTTACCATTGGACCCAGTGACAACCAAGTTGAGGGCTGCCTATGTGTAATGGCTTTAGAAATTCTTTGCATTCTCACTCTGAACTCAGTTTGTCCTGTCGACATTTTTTAGCCACATGTGAGGGTCTGTGTGGCCTGCTATACAATCTTGCAAGAAGCCTAGACAATGCTATTAGCAGAGGGAGTCCAAGTGGNGCCTGCTATACAATCTTGCAAGAAGCCTAGACAATGCTATTAGCAGAGGGAGTCCAAGTGGACAGCAGAGCCCTTGCCCCTACATTGGGCACAGCCACCTGCTCTCCACGTGCGCAAAGACTGTGCACAGTCAGCAGTTCCCAGCACTGTGTCCGTAACTAAGGGCAGCGGAGGAAGATCACCTGTCCTGCCCTGTGCGTAGCGGTGCCTGCAGTGACGAGGGTGACCCTCACTGTGAGCGAGCGGGCTCTGCAGATGCTGAGGAAGACAGGGGCACAAGGCCACACTCGGTCGTGCCCTGTGCTTGCGCCTGGTTTGTCAGGCTGAGAAGTGCTCTCTGCAGCCGCAGCCACGGAGCCCCTTACGTATTAGTCGCAGATCGTTCCTGAGA
>NW_007752771.1:5136-5443 GCF_000696425.1 Galeopterus variegatus
CTACCGGAGCAAGCTTGGGAAAGGAAAATATTTGATGAAGTGAACATAAAGGAAACATACTGTGCACCACACTTTCTAATTCCCTTTCTGTTTTACTCTCACAAATGCTATTATCAGTATCTTTTCCATCAAGGTATGACATCAATTAAAATGACTCTCAGGTTACTAGAAGGACCCAGGGACTTTTCCAGTTTGATAACACCTTTCGTCCCTTCTCTTTGGGCCCCTGCCTTTGCTGAAGCCTGTTGTTCACCTGTTTCCCCCTCACCACTCCCTGCTCCCGCCTTCATTGCTTCCCCCACCCCAC
>NW_007752771.1:8495-8724 GCF_000696425.1 Galeopterus variegatus
AACTCTGTGTTCATTAAACAATATCTCCCCATTCCTCCCTCTCCCAGCCCCTGGCAGCCCCGTTCTACTTTCTATCTCTATGAATTGGACTACTCTACTACCTGATATAAATGTGGCTCACTTATTACATTTAGCATAATGTCCTCAAGGGTCATCCATGTTGTAGTGTGTGTCAGAATTTCCTTCCGTTTCAAGGCTAAATAATATTCCATTGCACCCACTGCCTGTT
>NW_007752772.1:0-869 GCF_000696425.1 Galeopterus variegatus
GTGGTGGAGCAGCTTTGTAGAACAGAATCAGTGGTTTAATTTGGACATGTTGATTTTGAGACATCTGTAAGATATTTAAGTAGAGATGTTGAGGCTATCTGTATATGTATCTGGATCTGGGGAGGAAGGTCTAATCAAAAATTTAAAATTTGGAATTGCCATATATTATGGGCTAAGTTGTGTCTCCCCCAAATTCATATGTTGAAATGGAGAAACTCTTAGTACCTCAGAATATGGCTATATTAGGAGATAGAACATTTAAAAAGGTGATTAAATTAAAATGAGGCCCTAATCATGTGAAGAGTTGTAAAGTAATAATGAACTAGGAATATATAGTTTAATTACTTGATAACATTAAGGATTCCCTTGAGGTTACGGACATTATTTTAAGAGAGAGCAGTCAGCTTGCTTGTGTGCTTTTCTTCAGCAATTCTCAAGTGCATTTCAAGATCCAGGAAAGGAGTAGGTGAACAGCTGTGGTTTTCACAGGAAGTGCAATGAAACAAGAGAAGGGTAAAAGAGTTGGGGGTACAGACAAGGAAGTGACTGTAAGGACTGAGCACTGAATTTAAGCTAGATGCATGCAGAGGGAAGGGAGGACACCAAAGTTTTAAGAATAAAGTAACATTGGAAAGACCAATGGAATGGAGGTCCCAGTAGGGTCAACGGTTTTGGATCTCCATTTGGTAAACATTCCAGTAATAATTGTTACAGGTGAGAATCATCAAAGGATGCTAAAATCAGTGGACAAAGTATTATAGGAAACAGTATTTTTATAGTCTCCTCTCCCTACAAGGTACTTATTAACAAAGACAAAATACTAACTTTACAATGGAGAAACCTCCAGATAATGCCTTGACCAAATGACC
>NW_007752772.1:2486-7292 GCF_000696425.1 Galeopterus variegatus
GCACACGTGCATGTGGTTTTAAGTCACTTCTGTGTATAGTTAAGTTATTGCTACAAGGGCTGTACAAAACAAAAGAACCACTATAAGGAAAACAAAGAAAAGCCATGTGATGTTGAAGCAAGAAAGTGAAGGGAATATTCAGAGACTGAGTTTAGGATATAGAGTATTGCCTCAGATGAATTCTGAGGGACACAGGAAAGATTTCAGGAGTTGGGGATGAGTGACAGAGGGAACAGAAATAAAGTATGTACAGGGTGCTATGGAAGATTAGAGTGTGGGAAGTTAAGGTGACTCAGAGTCCTTGCGGTGATTGACATAAATAGGGATAAATCACAATCAATTATTTCCAGTGGATTTAAGGAATGTTGTTAGTGACAGAGTTAGCTGTAGAACTTGAGACGTCTGACTACCCCATAAATCATGTTGCTTCTTGATTTACCCTTGAGATTAATGTTTATGTAGTCGGTGGGAATATTCAATTATGTTAAATGATTTTATTGTTTCACCACACATTGTAGAATTTATTGTTTTGTTTTTAATTTGACAGGCGTTCTTATTGACTACTTGGGAAAATGAATACTTATGCTTTCAATAATAAAGTAGAAATTGCTTAAGGATAATTGATGTGATTAATATTTTTGACTAGTGGTGCAGTTGCATTCATGTTAATGAAAGGTAAATACACCAATTCTGTTTGATTTCACAAATCAATTTCATTTCATAAATCTTAAAGCATTTCAGGAAATGAATGGCCGAAACCTCCAGCTTATTGCTTTTCTTTTCCTGTCTAAAGCATTCTATGATCATTTAGAAATGTATTAACTTGAAAGATAATGACTTATATAAATTTTAGTCATAGCATTTGACACTGTTTCCAAACACCTGAATTGTGCAATTTTTATTTAGCACTATTCTGTTACTCTAAACAAAGTTTTAAATCCTTTATTATTACCCAAAATTAACCTTTAAGGCCTAAGTTATCATTTAGGAAGAGTTAATGATAATATAATAAGTGTTTCTGGATTACTAATTAACTAATGAATTAGTCATTGATAAGGAGAATGAGACTTTTTAGTACCATTTTAGATTATTTGGTTGTTTACTTTGTCTTTGGTGTTAGAAACCAATGGTTGTTTGAAAATATATTCTACCAATTTAAGTACCCATGACAAATATAAAAAATATTATATTCATCATACTAATTTCTTTCCACGTAATACATGTAAAGTATAGCATGATTGAAAAAAGTCAAAATACTGAAGGCACTACTAGGAAGAATAAAAAAGCTTTATGTTTTTAATAAATATCTGTCAGAATAAATAAAAGTATTTTATTTCACTTCCAAGAAAGCCTATTAGATGAGTATATTTTTTTACCAGGGACATTTGGTTCAGAAGTATATTAGTTTCCTGTTGCTGCTGTAACAAATTACCATGCTTAGTGGTTTAAAGCAATGCTAATTTATTCTCTCACAATTTTGCAAGTCAGAAATTCAAAGTGGATCAGGTTTCCTTCTGAAGGCTACAGGTGAGAATCCACTTCCTTGCCTTTTCTAGCTTCTAGAGGCTCCTGCTTTTCTTGCCTTGTGGCCTCACATTACTCTGACCTCTACTCCCATTGTCACAAGGCCTTCTCTGACTCTGACCCTCCTGCCTCCCTCTTATAAGGACTCTTGTGAGTTCATTAGGCCTACCCAAGTAATGCAGGGTAATCTCCTCTCAAGATCCTTAACTAAATCACACTTGCAAAGTCCCTTTTGTCACATAAATTAACATATTCACAGGTTCTAGAGATTAGAACATGGACATCTTGGGAGGCCACTGTTCAGTGAACCACAATTTTTAACATTTTTATTCTCAGTTATTTACTGAATAAAATGGTATGCAGTTATCAGCAAGACATGCGTTGACACGTCCTTGTTTATCTTTTGCTCTCTGACATCAGGCTTATGATTATTATCATAGTGACTTCCAACAACAGGGTGATTTCTACAATAGTGAATTTTATTTTTTTGTTAACGTAATAACATAAAGTTCTATGTTAGAGCAAATGATTGGGTGATGAGATTACAATGGACTCCTTGGTCTTTAGGGACTCCATACCATGAAAAGTGTCTCCTACAGAGTGAACATTGTACTTGATCAAGACAGTGCTTGAAAGGTACACTAAAAAATTTCTTTCAAGAAATGTGAAATATATAGCTCTTATAGTAATGCTGCTGTTAAAATGATAGGTTTATTATATTTACAAAATTACTGTCTAATCATATGCTGTACTAGATCAAGCCAAACATCTCATTAAGAAGAGACAGATGGATAAGTTAAGTTCAATGCCTGTCTACAATATGATGTGCTGCCCCAAATAATTATTGGATATCAGGCTTGCTCAAATAGAATATTGTCCATATCAAGAAAAATAATTCTGCCAAACTCGTGCCTGATCATTCAAAATCTAAAACATTGTCTTCTGTTCTGAGTGCTATGTTTTACAAGGAATGTTTACAAAAGGGGGGAACATTTGGGAGGCAAAAAAGATGGCAAAATAATGAAGTGCAAATGAAGTCATGTGAATGATTAAAAGATATTTTCACATATAAAAAATAAGTAAATGAGTGAGTTTTTGAGGGAAATATCACAACTCTTTTAAAATATTTGAAATTTGAAAGGATGTTCCTGGAGGGGAAAGAGATTAATAGGTCAAAGTCAGGGAAAAGTAGAGCTTGCTTTTGTAAAACGACTCACAAACTAAAGCTAGAATTGTCTTTATAGATTGATGTGAGTTTGAATTGTAATAATTCTGAGACTGTTCAAAATAATTCTTATTTGAACTAAATCTGAAATAAAGAGGTTGCACTATATTTGAAAAATATTCCAAAACATTGGTAGCTGTAACAACTAATTTATATAAAATCTATCAAGTAGAATACTTAACCCAAACATTTAAAATATAGTTATATTTTAAAGTGTGATACTGATTTCTTAGTGCTTCATGATTATCGAGGCAGATGTTTTTCAATTTATTCAGAATCACAATTAAGACTTCCAGGAGCTTGCAGCCCAACTGATAACAGAGATATTTATAATACTCTTGTGAAAACTAAATTGATAAAGGCCATCCCACCTGTTAGTCATTTATTAGTAACGTCTGTGAAGAAGTTAGCTCTTTGAATGCCACACAGCTAATGTCTAGAGAGTTTCTTTTCATGCCTTTTTTGTATAACTCTCTTATTGCATTTGTATTATAATAACTTGTTTGGATTTCTGTTATACTGACTACATTATGAGCTCCGGGAAGGTTGAAATGTACCCTTCTCTTCTCTTTATCTACATTTCCTCACCTAATGCTTGGTAGGAAACAAGACTCAAGAAGTATTCGTTAAGTTATAGTAAGTAAGCTCATTAAACATAGACAAACATGGTTGACTTTATTTAGATTAAATAGTGTTATGATTCTACAGAGAATGTGGAGATATATTTCCTCCCGAGAACTACCAACACCCACTCCTTTCTGACTGAGAGCTACCCCATTCCTTCCTTTCTCCCCCAATCAGTCTTTCTCCTTTTCTCCCCTTCATTCAACATTGCTGATATGGCAATAAAGTAGCTTTGTGATAACAACCAATGCTGAACTCTCAATTAGTACTAATCCATTTTGGACAGATCAGGGAAGTTGCAGCACTATTCTCAACTTTGCCCAACATTCCCCCTTCTGACAACACAAGGCCAACCCTCTTCATTTCAATGCGTAAATTTCCACCCCCAGGAGAACATGGGTTATACATAACATGCACCATACTGCATGTGCTTGCTAACACTTACTTGAATATGCATAAAAGTAACCCAGCCTCTTGTTAAATATATATAAGCTCCTATAGTTAGATCTTAAAAGCTGTAATCCTTGTCTATTGAGGGAGTTTAGTTTAAGTTGTAAGACTGACCTTGCTCTTGGCTCGTGCAACCCACAGTAAAGCTTCTTTCTGTTCAGTGCTGTCTTTTGTGTTTCTACTGGCATANCTACAATATGATGTGCTGCCCCAAATAATTATTGGATATCAGGCTTGCTCAAATAGAATATGGTCCATATCAAGAAAAATAATTCTGCCAAACTAGGGCCTGATCATTGAAAATCTAGAACATTGTCTTCTGTTCTGAGTGCTATGTTTTACAAGGAATGTTTACAAAAGGGGGGAACATTTGGGAGGCAGAAAAAGATGGCAAAATAATGAAGTGCAAATGAAATCATGTGAATGATTAAAAGATATTTTCACATATAAAAAATAAGTAAATGAGTGAGTTTTTGAGGAAGATATCATAACTCTTTTCAAATATTTGAAATTTGAAAGGATGTTCCTGGAGGGGAAAGAGATTAATGGGTCAAAGTCAGGGAAAAGTAGAGCTTGCTTTTGTAAAAAGACTCACAAACTAAAGCTAGAATTGTCTTTATAAATTGATGTGAGTTTGAATTGTAATAATCCTGAGACTGTTCAAAATAATTCTTATTTGAACTAAATCTGAAATAAAGAGGTTGCACTATATTTGAAAAATATTCCAAAACATCAATAGCTGAAACAACTAATTTATATAAAATCTATCAAGTAGAATACTTAACCCAAACATTTAAAATATAGTTATATTTTAAAGTGTGATACTGCTTTCTTAGTTCTTCATGATTATTGAGGCAGATGTTTTTCAATTTATTCAGAATCACAATTAAGACTTCCAGGAGTTGGGGCCGGCCCGGTGCCTCACTGCTACAGTGCGCCGCTTGGGAGCGCGGCGACGCTCCCGCCGAGGGTTCGGATCCCAC
>NW_007752772.1:7916-8724 GCF_000696425.1 Galeopterus variegatus
ATGACAGCTAAATGCATTATGGGATCCTGGATTAAATCACAGACCAAAAATAAAAGTATGTGTGTGTGTATATATACACACACACACACACACACACACACACAAACATACACACACACAAACATACATACACACACACACATATGTATTAATGCGACAACTGGTTTAATTCAAATAAGGTCTGTAGGTTTATTAATAGTATTGAGTCTATCTTAATTTCCTGGCTTTGATCATTATACTTTGGCTGTATAAGATGTTAACATTTAAGGAAGCTGCGAGAAGTATACATAGGAACCATTTTTACTGTTTTCATAACTTTTTGTAAGATTGAGGTTATTTCAAAACAAAGAGGTAAAAACCAAAAAGCATCATTAGTTGTGGTACCAGAGGGAATATGATGGAAATATAGGAGGTAGTTAGTGGTCAGAAAGCTCGATTCCTCAATAGTGGGTCCTCATAAAGCTAATGTAGCTGGAGCTCTAGGGCCCCTCACTGCCAGGAGCTTATTTCCTGGGAGGGGCTGTAGCTATACGTTCATAGGGACACATGCTTTTGCAATATTTGCAAAAATTAACTATTTTGACCCCAATCAGTTAAGACAACTGTCTGTCAATTTAACTTCCTCTGCTACATTTGTCCTTTTGTTGGACAGCAATGGAGTGGCCACAGGCATTTTTGAGATCTGACCAAGCTAAGTTGAGTTTAGGATACACTGACTTTGCTTTTAGTGATTGTGTGTGTGCATGTGCACACGTGCATGTGGTTTTAAGTCACTTCTGTGTATAGTTAAGTTATTGCTACAAGGGCT
>NW_007752773.1:0-2675 GCF_000696425.1 Galeopterus variegatus
TATTGTATTGTATTGTATTGTATTGAGGAAATGTGGTAAAAGAGAAACACATATTTAATGATGTCAACTTTATTTACTTTTACTTGCCTTGTTAATACATGCATATGTTTTTGGACAAAAAAGCATTGGATGTTGAAAGCCTGCTTCTTATTACAATGTAGACATTGATTAAACATGACAGATCCCTACCATGATCCCAAATGTTACCTTATTTCAAAACGCGTGTTCTGAAAGAAATCTTTCTGAACATGTATATTGTTCTGTGTATATTAAATATGGGTATTATTCTGTGTATATTAAACATATGTATATTAAGCATCTTTTCCTATATTCCTGAGCATTTACATTTATACTTAACCTTTGATAATTGTTAGACATGTTTGTCCCCCCCAAGGGAATGTTGTTATTGTTTGTGATAGTTATTTCAGAGAACACTGATTAGGTCTGATGAATCCTTGGCTGTCTTTACATTGGAATGAAAAGATCTGTGAATACTTTAAACAAAATGTAGAAACTATGGAATTTTGGGCAAATTGCTTATTTTAGAGAAATGTCCTCTAAACTCAATTTGAATTAACAAAGTAATTTTTTGGTTTATTTGTTTGGAAAATATTATTATTATTATTATGCAAATAGACTATTTTTTAAAGCACTTTTTACAAATATATTACTTTTAAATACAAAAACAGACATTAGGAAAACTGAGTTAAGGTTTATGTGGTGATGTTAGTACAAAATAGTAAAAGTGATGGGTAGGTGTATGAATACAGAGTAAATACATTTATTGTGTCCATATCTCTGTGTTTTCCAGTCTTCCAAACAGAAAATGATTTGCAGAATTGTAGAGCTTTATTTATTTATTTATTTTTAACATATCTCTACTATTTATCAAGTAAGTAACATAAGCTACAACCTACTGGTATATAGACCTAAACCAGAGCCAGTGTTAATCACCAATGCCATTTTAACATTTAGTTAGTTACTTACTTCATTTATACACATCACTTGATGTATATGCATGTAAAGTTTTCAGACACAGAAGCACATATTAAAAAGTTTTTAAAGCAAAAAAAGCAAACTCCATATCTTCATTAAGCAGAGTAAATAAACAGATATGAAGTTGCCAGTCTCAGGTAAACCCATGGCAAGCTTAATTTGCATGTGGGCACATTTATTGAATTGTGATATAACAATTACTTGAGTATTCATCAAATGTGCAATTTCCTCCAGTTATATATAACCCACCCGCTGTTTAAAGTCGTGTTCTGAAAATAGAAGCCCAACATTTAAATAATTCTTTATTTTATTAAATTCAATTATACACACTCACTGATGAATGAAATCTTGGCAATTTAACTTTATGCAAAAACTAATGAGTATATTCTATCATGTCTGGGATTTTTTTGTGGCTCTCCATGTTGAAAAGGAAGACATTTTATTAAATTCAAATATACACACTCACTGATGAATGAAATCTTGGCAATTTAACTTTATGCAAAAAATAATGAGTATATTCTATCATGTCTGGGATTTTTTTGTGGCTCTCCATGTTGAAAAGGAAGACTAGGACAACTTTTTTGTTTGTTTGTTTTTGTAGGTAACAATGCTCTTTTTCTTTTGCCTCCCTAGGATTTTTAAATGCAGCTTTATAATTATGTTAAATGTCTGAATTTGATTATGTTAGAAATGTATCAAATTGTTTATATTTATACAATCAGGTTTTTTGTCAGTTCTAAAAACTCTTCAGTTATGTATTTGATAATGTTATCTGTCCCAACGTGCCGACTTCATCTTCAGGCACAGAACAGAAATGCCAACAACAGTGAAAGCTGACCTTGGTTTTATGCCCTCTATCAAATGACATTCTCATTTCTTACTTCTTTCTTCTGCTAGCATTCTGGAAAAGACATTAAAATTGGTCCTACATAACACTGATTCCATTTTCAAAATGTTATTCTGCCTTTTACTGGCTGCAGTATTGATTTTTATTTATTGAATATTTAGTTTCCTTTTAAGTATTTCTAATCCCCATTTCTCTTTTCTATCTCCTGATTTAAAAAAAAAAAAAATCTCAACCTCATTCCACTTTCTGAGTTTCTTTACCTGTTTTATAAAGTTTTGTAGTGTTATATCACACTGGAACTAAAAAATAGGTTTCTAAATTTTTCTTCTGTTGCTAGTGATAAATCATTTTCAGAAATCTGTTTTTTTCTTTAATTTATTAGGATAATACTCTTTTTCATCTCTTTTGGCCCCACTTTGATGGTTTTATATTTTTCTCAGTCTTCAGTGAGAGCAATTTGATTGAGACTTGCCATTGACCATGGGCCAGTTGAACAAATTTCTCTGTTTACTAAAACCAGAAAGCAAGTTTGCATGTAAAGTTTTACAGCCCAATTCTCAGCATACAAAGTTTATTTATTTATTCATTTTTTAGCATAGCTCCTCTGACCTGAGACAGGATGTTCTCTTACCTTCAGGGCCTGACTTTCTGATACTCGGAAAGGTGGAGTGGCCCTGTTTTCAGGGCTTTTATCTGCCCCATATTTTAGTGATAAATGAGAACTGCACTACCTCTCCTCACCCCCATCTGGCACAAGACAATCTTCTGTTCCCCACTCCTTCCCTAGCAGTTGTACCCACTCCTTCCCTAGCAGTTGTACCCACTCCTTCCC
>NW_007752773.1:7355-8724 GCF_000696425.1 Galeopterus variegatus
CATGTAGATATCTAGGTGTCCAAGCACAATTTGTTGAAAAGACTATTCTTTCCTCATTGAATTGTTTTGACACTCTTGTAAAAAAACAAATGACCATAAATGTAGGAGTTTATTTCTGGATTCTATTCTATTAATCTATGTGTCTATCCTTATCTAAATACTACACAGTCTTGATTACTGTAGCTATGTACTAAGTTTTGAGATTAGGAAGCCCATCAATTTTCTTCTTTTTCAAGACTGTTTTGACTAGCCAGTTTCCCTGCATTTTAATAAGAATTTTGGGACAACTGACCAATTTCTACCAAGCACCAGGTGAGATATTAGGTGCACATATATTTGGAGAGTTTTGTTATCTTAATAATATTTAGTCTTCTGATTCATGAACATGGTATGTCTTTTCATTTATTTAGGTCTTCTTTAATTTCTTCCAATATGTTTTCTAGTTTCATTTTTATGTCTTGTGCTTCTTTTTAAAATTTAGTCTTCTGTATTTTATTCTTTCTAGTGTTATTGTAAATGGAATTGTTTTTATAATTTCATTTTTTGATTATTCAGTACTAATGTATAAAAATACAATTGATTTTTGCATAATGATTTTGTATACAATAACATGCCAGAACTTATCTATTAGTTCTATTAGTGTTTTAGTAGATCTCTTTGGATTTTCTATGCACAGCATCATGTCATCTACACAGATAATAATTTAAACTCTTTCATGCAGATCCAGATAACTTTTGTTTCTTTTTCTTGCCTTAATGCCCTGGCAATATAAAAATTCCAGCATGATGTTGAATAGAAGTGATAAAAGTGTATCATGTTGTCTGGTTCCTGATCTTAGGGGGGAACATTCAGTTTTTCACCATTATTATGATGTTAGGTGTGGGTTTTTTATAAAAGCCCTATATAAGGTTAAAGATGTTCCTTTTCTACTAAATTTTTTTGGTGATTTTATTGTAAAAATGTGCTTGATTTGTCAAATGCTTTTGCTGAGTCTATTTAGATGGTCATGTGGTTTTTGTCTTTTATTCTATGAATAAGATGTATCACATTGTTTTGTTTCTGCATTCTTTTTTTTTTTTTTTCTTTTTTGTCTTTTTTACTGGCCGGTAACGGGATCGCAACCCTCGGTGTCAAGCCCGTACCGGGGACCGGTAACAGTATTGCAACCCTCAGTGTTGCGCCCACGCCACGCTCAGCCAGCGAGCGGGAACCGGTCACCAAGTGGGATCCGAACCCTCGGCGGGAGCACCACCACACTCCCAAGCGGCGCACTCTCCAGTGCGCCACTGGGCTGGCCCTGTTTTTGCGTTCTAAAACAACCTTCTATTCTTGAAATAAATCCCACTTGGTCTTGGTGTATAATTATTTT
>NW_007752774.1:0-1145 GCF_000696425.1 Galeopterus variegatus
TTGATAGGAGACTTTTCTTCTTTTCTAATATAGATATTTGATGCTATAAGTTTCTGTCTGTGTATGGCTTTAGCCGCATCCTACAACTTTAGCTGTTTTCATTTTTCATCAGTTAAAATACATAAAACATTTTTTTTTTCTGGATCCACCAGTTATTTAGAAGTGTGTTATTCATTCCTACATATTTGAGTATCTTCCACATATCTTTCTATTATTGATTTATAATTTAATTCCATTGTGGTCACAAATATACTTTGTATTACTTGAATCCTTGTAACTTTTTAGAGTTGTTTTATGGCCTACCATGTGGTTTGTCTTGGTAAGTGTTCCATGTGCACTTGAAAAAAAGTGTATATTGTTCTGGTTGGGTAGCATGCTTTTTACCTGTCAATTAGGGGAAGTTGATTGACTACCATCGTATATTATATCTTTGTTGATTTTCTGTTTACTTTTTCTATCTCTGTCAATTATTGAGAGGAGGGTATTGAAATCTCTCATGATACTTGTGGATTTATACGTTTCTCCTTGCGTTCTATCAGATTTTGCTGTACGTATTTTGGTGCTCTGTTATTAGGGGCATAAATAGGACTCTTAGGTCCTCTTGGTGAATCATTCCCCAGAATTATTTCATAATTTCTGGTAATATTCTTTGCTCTGAAATCTACTTAGTCATTATTCCTGGTAATATTTTTGCTCTAAGACCTGCTTAGTGTGATATTGATATAGCTAATCTAGCTTTCCTTTGATTGCTATTATAAGGTATATTTTTCTTCCTTTTACTTTTGGTCTATTTGTGTTTTATATTCAAAGTGGGTTTCTTTTTCACAGTGTACAGTTATGCTGGATGATAAAGCAAGGCCTGACACTCTCTCTTTCAATTGGTGTATTTAGGGCTGGCTGGTTAGCTTACTTGGGAGAACGTGGTGCTGGTAACACCAAGGTCATGGATTCGAGTCCCTGTACTGGCCAGCCATGCAAACAGACAACAGACAGACAAACATAATTGGGGTATTTAGACTATTTCTATTTAATGTCATTATTGATATTGTTTTGTTCAAGTACAACACTTTGCTATTTTTTTTTTCATTCTGTTCTTTGTTTCCTTTTCTCTCTTTTTCTGTCTTTTAGATTAAGCGTTTTTTTTT
>NW_007752774.1:2486-3292 GCF_000696425.1 Galeopterus variegatus
AGAGGTCAGGAATTCATGTTTCAAAAAGAGGAGTCAATGGAAGAATAAATCACTAAGTTTGCATATAATTTTCCCTTTTATGGGTTTATCATTACAGGCATATCAGGGATTGAAATAAAATAACTTTGCATTTAGAATCAGGACACTCCACCTGGCTCACCCTGTGCACTACCCCTCCCCCCCACCCTTTCTAACTCTTCTGCCATTTTTCTGCTTCCAGGGTCCTGGCATGAGAGTGAGAGACCATCAGATTCAAACTTCTGCTTTTAATCAACTCAGGGTGTTAGCTGGATTTGTAGAAGGTAGACGAACTCTGTTGATACGCTTGTCAGGTGGGCTCCCTCTCCATCTTTCTTCTACTGTCCATGGGTGTTCCTGTGGAAGTGGGGTCCTCCACCAAGGAGGAAGATGCCCCAAAGAGGAGTGTGGTGCTTCAGCCACAAGCCATACAGAATGCTTGCTCATAGTGCTTCTAGAATTCTCCAGAGGAAGAGAGTCCTTAGGGTCTTTTTATTTTAAAAGGTATTTGACTATTTTATACCTTAATAATTCTCTCCTCCTCCACAACCCAGTAATTCCTCCTATGACTATGTTATACCACTTTGTGCTTGTCTGTGGGTACAGGGAAGCAGGGGTCAGAGCAATCTCAGTTAATATCTCATATTTCCTTCAGAGGATTTATTGTGACATAGGTAGTCTTTATTAATCAGAGCATGGAGAAGGCATTTCCAATGATTGTCTGAGGTGTCACAGGATAAACAGACTTGAAAGTTCATTCCAAGCGTGCCCAGGATGAAGACAGCTTA
>NW_007752774.1:5060-5747 GCF_000696425.1 Galeopterus variegatus
ATTACCTTGGGGATTAGCTTTCAACACATGAATTTTGGGGGTGGCACAAACATTCAGACCATACATCATCATCATTATTATTCTTTATTTTTATTTTTTGGGCAGCTGGCCAGTTCAGGGGTCCGAACCCTTGACCTTGGTGGTATAACACTAACCAACTGATCTAACCAACCAGCCCCAGAACATACATTAGATTGCCAAGTTTTTGAGATCATATATTTTTCAGCTTCTTATTTCTAGTGTATTGGTGTAGGGAAAGCACTTAATATTTGTTTGTTTACTAGAAAAGGAGTTTTCAGATACAGTGAGAACACCTAAGTATAGATAATGCATATTAAGGATTGGGGATGTCAGGAAGGGCATTTGGTGTTGGAAGCAAAGGTTGGTCCGAGGACCACACTTCAAGTAGTAAGACTACAGTGTCTTTGGCAATGCTGTTACTATTCACACTCAAATTTTCCTTCTGTGCCCCCCAGTGCCATTGATTCCTTCTATTTATGAAGGAATTGCCTTTTTAAAAGCCTCTCTACACCGAGGGTTGCCATCCTGTTGCCCGTCCTGGTCCGGTACGGGCGCGACACTGAGGGTTGCGATTTGTTGCCGGTCACGAAAAAAGACAAAAAAGAAAAAAAAAAAACCTCTCTATGCCTGTTATTTCCTTTAATCTTCACAGAAACTCCTTGGAGT
>NW_007752774.1:8507-8724 GCF_000696425.1 Galeopterus variegatus
GCAGAGTTCTAGCCAAGGCACAGAGCTTTTGGCATGGTAGGATCACTGTCAAGGAGCAGCATCCTTGGGGGCCTTTGCAGAAGAGACAGTAGAAAGCCAAGAGAGGGAATTCCAAGTAAAGTAAGAAGATGTGTGGTTGGTAGAGGACATGTGGATCAGTTAGCTTGGTCAGTCTTCCTCCTATTTGCACATAAAGAAACTGAGGAAACTCTAAGCC
>NW_007752775.1:0-5847 GCF_000696425.1 Galeopterus variegatus
TCTTCTGTCAGTTCTCATGTTATTGAAGGTATCAGTGATGGCATCATATGCTCAAAGGAACTTAAGGATAGTCCTATTGGGAGAATCACAATGCAGATCTCTAGGATTCTGGAGCAAATCTATCCCATCTGCTATGAAAATTAGTTCCACGTATGCTACTGGGATCTGGTAGAGACAGAACACCTGACCATAGAATGTCAAGTTACCATAAAACTAGAAGTGCCTATCATGAGTTGGGCACTGTCAGATCCAACAAGTCATATGGTCTGGCTGGTCCAGCAGGAAGTAAGGTCAAAGCAATATCTCTGAGATCAAGCTCAAACAGGACCAGAAGGCACAAGCGAGCTGTACAAGTAGGTAACCTAGTCCCTCCCCCCATTTCACATTCTTCACTGTTGTAACAGTTCCTTCAATTCATAACTATGGCCACATGGGATATGCCTATGACCATTTGATGGATGTGAACTCACTATATAGGTACAAGCCAAAAATGAATGACAATTGCCCTGTTCTGAAACAACCTAGGAAGAGCGTGGTGACAGGAAATCTCCCCGAGGGCAATAAATTTAAGTGGGACAGTTGGTCATTTACCTTGGGCAACCTGAGTAGTGTTCTAAGATTAGAGTACATACAGACTCATAAGCAGGGGTGAATGGCCTGGCAGACTAATTAGAAGCCTGAAAGGCGGAAAACTGTAAGAGAAGGAATGAGAAAGTCCGGTGTAGAGGAATGGGGAAGGGCATATATGAATGAACATAAAAAGATAAATTATTGTATTATATGTTTTTCCCAGGCAGTGTGCCTCTAGTACAGAAGAAGCATTCAATAGCCTTCTAGGAAAAAAATAGTCACTTAACATCAGCCAGTCTCTGTTACATCTGCTTTCCACAATTTATATCAGTTTCCTGTGGCTGCAATAGATTACAGCAAACTGTGGTTGGAAACAACAGAAATGTATTTTCTCACAGTTCTAAAGACAAGAAGTCTGAAATCGGTATCACAGGCCAAAATTAAGGTGGTGTTGGCAAGATGATGTTCCTCTGGAGAAGAGTCTTTTTCTTGCCTCTTTCAATTTAGACTGGTGGCCTCTGGTATTCTTGATTTGTGACTGCATCAGTCTAATTTCTGCCTCCATCATCATAATGCCTCTTCCTCTTTGTGTGTTTCAAACCTTCCTTTGCCTCTCTTTTATAAGGATACATATGATGGAATTTAGAGCTCATCTGGATAATCAAGGAATATCTCTTCATCTCAAGATTCTTACCTTTAACACATCTGTGAGACCCTTTTGTCCAAATAAGGTAATATTTACAGGTTTCAAGGATTATGGTCTGATATCTTCAGAGGCCATTCCTCACCTTAATGCAAAAATTCCCCCATTCCTACCTCCACCAGCTACCCAGAGCTGGCACAATGTGTACATGAATAGAATACACATGGTGGCTGGATTGAATGTTACATGTGATCTCAACAGCATGGACTTCCATTTACCAAGTTCAATTTAGCTATTGCTTCATCAGATATCTAGTCTTCCAGCAATAGAGACCAACGCTGAATCCCTGAAACTATACCATTCCTTAAAGTGACCAACTAGTCACTTCATGTCAAATTGATTCTATTGGCTTCCTTGTATTTGGAAATGGTAACAATTCATCTTGGCACATATTTTGGGCATGGGATTGACTTTCATGCTTTGAGGGCCTGAGTCAATACTGCTGTATTATATACTATTTATTATATGTTGATTGCATATGTGTTATCATTATTATATATTATGTATTACATATGTATTATGTATTATGTATTGTATTACCGTATTATGTATTGATGGCTGAATAGAGTATCTGATCCATTGACACAGACTCTGGTGTCTTGGTGTCAGACCAAGGGATCCACTTTGCAGTAAAGGAGGTGAGAAAGTGATCATTTGGCTCATACAACATAGGCTGAACTAGCTGGCATGATAGAATGATGGACTGATTTATGAATGGTTCAACTGAAGAACTAGCTCAATAATGACACTTTTGTAATATTTTCCAGGCTTCAGAATACACTTCAAATCAATGATCTTCACAAGTTGTTGTGTGTGTACCCTTTCCCAATAGCAGAAGTGCACAGGTCTGGGAACAGTGAGGTGTAAACAGAAGTGGCCCCATGTACTGCCATTGCCAATGACCTACTTGAGGAATTTGAGCCTCTCCTTCGATATTCCTTGGCTCAGTAGTTTTGGATGTCCTTGTTCCCAAAGTGAGACTTTTTCTGCTGAGAAACACAGCAAGAGTCCTGATGGACTATAAGCTGTGGGACACTGTGGGATACTTCTATCAAGGAGCCCGCAGAGATAATTGACTCTTTCAGGTGGAAGTAGGGCTGATGTTACACTATGGGAACAGGGAGTAAATATATTTTTATTTATACCCAGGTGATCTACTTGGGTATCTCTGATTCCCCCTTGATGAATTATGTAGGTAAATGGACAAGTGCAGCAAATCCAGTCTGAGAAGAGCATGCAAAAAAGGACACAGACCCCTCAGAAGTAAGGGTCTTTGTCACAACTCTAGTAGAACTACTAAGATCTTCAGAGGTAATAACTGATGGTAAGAGAAATATAAAGTAGATTACAGGGGAGCGAGACCAATATACATTGTGGCTTTGAAATGAGCTCCATCAGGGCAGCTGTTTTCCTGGCACCTCTCCTCTTTTAAACCTCCCCAACAAGAGAGATCCATCAGAATCCTGAATTAGTTCCTCCCACCAGAACTGGATTGTGGTGAAAATTCCAGGTCTCCCTTTAAGGCTTAAGGATTCATGATCAGTTTCCAAGAGGGCTATTGGCAGACAGTCTGTGGGTTAACCACCTTTCTGAATTACCTCCACTGAAGTGAGTCACCTCCCCCAAGTTCACACCCTCTCCTGCAGCAGCCTATGTCCAATGACTGACCTATTAGGGGTGGAAAAACCTAGTTCTTTTGCCTCAACTTGGGATGGCATTGAGTGATCTTCCTAAATTCAGTGTTGCACGCAGATTGCCTGAAGTTTCTACTGAGACTGAATCACAGCATAAATTTTTTATTGGCACAATGCTATGTCTTCCTTTCTCTCCATAGATGTTATTCCTAAGAACACTCTCTCGTTGTCTTAGGGTCTCATTTCTGGCAAACCCAACCTGCAAAAGTCTCCCAATTGTTCTTCTAACAATCTTGCCAGTCCTTGCCCACAATCCATGGCACACACTGTGGCAATAGTATAGTATTGTTTAATGTAAGTTTACATTATGTCTACTAAATACCTAAAAATAATTCAAAACTTTCCAATCCATTTTATACCCATTCAAACTCCTATGAGGCTCTGAAGGAAAGGTCTCTGTTTAGACTCTCAGACCTCATATCATATCCATACTGTAGGACCTTTTACATGTGCTGTATTTCTACTCAGAGTGATATTATATCCCTTCTTGGCTTGTCCAGCTGTATCTCACCATTTATATATCAGTTTTAATATTGTTTCTTTAGTGAAACCATTACAGATCACTCTATCTAAAGTAAGTCTCCCAGAAATCTTATGTTAGTCCCCTATTTCTTTTATTCACAGCAATTTTTATAGCCTATGTTTCTTGTTTACTTGTTACATGTCTCTCATACTATACTTAATTGTGGAATGTACTGTAAAGCATATGTACTTCACAGGGCCTGGTTTTCCAAAGTCTCGCAGTTTCAAATATTGACCTCGCAGAGGACTGGAAATTTTCCTCAGGTTATAAAGTCTCTGGTGTAAGATAAAGATTTGTGGCACAGCAAGGTTGCTGGCTCAAGGACAGACTAGTTACTGATTGTTATGTAAAGATACTGAGAAGTTGCTGTAAGATCACTTAATTGTCTACTGGAATGTCATCTGGCTGGTTTCACTGAAACTTACCAGCCTATATTGTTAAACTGTAACCCCACCTATGTTCTCTTCCTGTAACTTCCTGGTCTGGAAAATAAAAGCAGGAAGAGAACCCCAATTTGGGGTTAATTTCCTGAGGAAGGGATCTCTCTCACTGGAGGGTTGCAGGGAAGTTAACTGCTTCAGGGTTTCTCACTGCTCAGAAGAGATGGGCTTTGAGTAATACTTTGCATCTCCGTCACCCAGCGGAAGTGGGGTGGCAAATCTGTAGGAGGCGAAGCAACACAAAGCAACACCTTATGATACAGCAGAAATTTTATTTGTGGTAATTGTATGTACACTCACATTGTATTTCAGCACATGGTCCTTTTTCAATAAATATTTGGAAATAAAAATATAATCTGCATAGAATGTGGTTACATCCATCCCTGTTCCCAGAAGGACTTATTTTTGATGGTACTGCTCTCTGTGACTAATTCCTATAAATGGCCATAAGTGTATGGCCCACAAAAGGTTTTGACGTAATCCCTTCTCATAAACCATGTGGTTAAACACATCTCCCCCACTTGTATTGCTGCATAATTGCCAATGCTACTCCATACATACTTTTTATGCATAGAAGGAAAGGGATCCCAAGTCATGAATATTGGATGGTGGCAAGTCCATTAGGACCTAATCATTACTTTTGGTTGATTATATGATTGTTCAAGACCTGAAACGTGTATGACCCCTTGCCACACTTATGTTGTATAGTCCCTTTACTAGTACAAAAAATAATAATAATAATAGTAAGTAATGAAGGTGGGAGGAAGGTGGGAATTGTATGTTTATGGCATAGATTGTAGTGATGCAGTTTCCAGAATCACCAAGGTGGATACATTAATTATGTATAGCTTTTTGTATGTCAATCATATCTCAAGAAAATGGATTAAAAAGAAACATAGTAATAAAATTATTGGTGGTTGTTGGCCATTTTCAACACTATTTGATGTTTAAGTACATTGGACATAAAGTGTTGAGTTAATATTTTTGAGGAATGTAGGGTAAAGAGGAAACTACATATCCACAATGGTTAATTTTATGTGTTGATTTGACTGGGCTAAGGGACACCCTGATAGCTGGCAAAACATTATTTCTGGGTGTTCAAATCAGAAAAGATTAGCATTTGCATCAATAGACTGAATAAAGATTAGCTTCACCAATGTGGGTGGGCACCATGCAATATGTTGAGGACCCAAATAGAACAAAAAGGCAGAGGAAGGGCAAATTCACTGTCTCTGTTTTAGCTAAGACAACCATGTTCTCCTGACCTTGGACACTGACACTCCCGATTCTTGGGCCTTCAATTGGACAGGACTTACACCATTGGCTTTCCTTGTTCTCCAGCATGCAGACAGCAAATCATGGAACTTCTCAGCCTCCATGATTATGTGAGCTAATTTCTCATAATAAATCCCTCTCTCTTTCTCTGTATCTATCTATCTGTCTATCTCTCTATCTATCTATCATCTATCTATCTATCTATCTATCTACCTATCTATCTATCTATCTCCTATTGGTTCTCTTTCTCTGGATAATACTAACTAATGCATTCTGCTCCATTTCTATGTTTCTAAGACATATAACATCTCTTTCAGGCTGAAAAGCAAAGCTGTGTCCTCATAAGAAAAACCACATTCCTGGGACAAAGAGTGGTGCAATGCATCCCCTTGGGTTTATAAAGCTAGAACCAATTGTGGAGCGGAGGTGGAGGGGATGGGGGGGTATATACTTGAGTACTTGAAATAAACCTCACAACCTGCTCCAGCACTCTGTGGGGAACAGAATAAGATCAAGAAATGGTGCAGAACACCATGCTTAAGATGAGATGGAAAGAGCAAGCTGAATAACTAGACCAGGTGTTCCCATTGAGGCAGAACTAATGGAAGAGACAGAAGAGAAAATCAACAAAGATGTAATAAG
>NW_007752775.1:8411-8724 GCF_000696425.1 Galeopterus variegatus
AGACAATAAACAAGGAAGGACATATGTCCAATGGTGTTGATTGCATGGATCCAAATAAAGCAGGTGATGGGGACCCCGGATGCGAGGTGCAGGGTTGCTGTTCCATGCGGGGCCCTTAGGGAGGACCTTATATAGAAGGGATTATTTGAACAAAGATCAGGAGGACATGAAGGAGGTATCCATGTGGATATTTATGGGAAGATTGCCCCAGTTAGAGGAAGCAGCAACTGCAAAGTCCCTGAGGTGGAGGAGTGTCCATAAAATGTCTGAGGAATAGTAAGGAACCACTGTGCCTGCAGGAAATGAGTGCCAC
>NW_007752776.1:0-422 GCF_000696425.1 Galeopterus variegatus
TATAAGCAAGAATGTACATGTTATAGGCACATGGTAAAAAGCATATGAAATTATAAATTGAAAATTGTAAGCTTCTCTATCGTTCATCACTACAATGATCCTTAGCTCCTTTCCTCAAAGGGATAGTTGTTAAAATTATCTGTGAACACCTGTAATGGACAACATTACAGAGTAGCATGTGAAACTCCCTGAGTCTTTTTCTTCTTTTTAAGTTTTTACTCTGTTCCATTAAATGGATACACATAAGCCTTTAATCATTCCAAGTTGTTAGACATGTGTGTTGGTTTTTGCTGTTAAAATCATTACGAAATTAAATAACACTGTACATACTTCTTTTCATAGTTTCTGAATAGGTCTGTGAGGTAATTTCCCAGCAAAAAATGGCTGCGTCAATTTCTGGAATTTAAATTTTCTTGGATATT
>NW_007752776.1:5997-6328 GCF_000696425.1 Galeopterus variegatus
AAAAAAAAATCTAAATCTACAAATTTTGTTATTTGGAAGTAGCCAAGGCTGTATATCAGTAATTTTACTGACAGCAGTAACATTGCATTTAGTTAGAAATTAACTTTAAATAGAAATGTATTGTTGTCAACATCAGAACAAAATTTGGCATCATCTCCCTGGAATTAATAACTCTTACATATTATAAGAGTTAAATGTCTTATATTAAACATGTTAACAAAGCTTCAGTATAATGAGTGAATGGACTCCCACTCCCAGTCTCACTCCAGAATCGCTATAAAATGAAAGGAGTTACAGTCAAGATAATCATGCTAGATTCTCAGTGAAGTGT
>NW_007752776.1:8380-8722 GCF_000696425.1 Galeopterus variegatus
GGCCAGGGCAGGATTTCCAGTGCAGGCTGGTCCTGCCACCCTGAGAGACATAACAGCCTCAAGGCTCCCACACCCTGAGCCAGCCATCCCAGAGAAGGCAGGTGGGACAAGAATTCTGGCCCAGGCCAGTCTGATGCCCGGAGAGACCTAACGGCCTCGGGGCTCCCATGCGCCAAGCCAGACGAGCCAGTGCACACAGGTGGGGGCAGGACTTCTGGTCCAGGCTAGTTTCTGCTGTCTAGAAACAGCAGTAACTTCAGGATCCAAGCCAGACATCAGGATGAAATGAGTGGACTTTGACAGCCCCAGCCACAATGATAAAACACCAAAGGAAAGAAACCA
>NW_007752777.1:0-378 GCF_000696425.1 Galeopterus variegatus
TGATAGTAGCAGATTATAACCCATTGAATCAAATAGGAAACCATGAGTCCATGCTTATATAAGCAAATAAGTGAATAAGTTGAAGGTTCGATGAGGAACAGAATACATAAATATTCTCAAAATGCCACTCCATAAAGTACTTATTAATTGAACTGTGCATCACGAGTACAGGGGAAGTTTGATATTTGATAGGGTGCACTGAGAAGAGGGCATAGTGTCTGATCTATACCTGACAATAGCAGATGAGCCCACAATGAGGAAGTCTCTACAAAATAACCAGCCTGCAATCTTCACGTGTCAAGAACTTGAATCAAGGAAAGACTGAGAAACTGTTCCAACACGGAAGAGACTGGGGATACATGACAACTAGGACCAGTA
>NW_007752777.1:2591-2892 GCF_000696425.1 Galeopterus variegatus
TTTGCAAGTGCACACTTTAGTCCAGGGGATGTGCAGCCATATGCCCACAGAAGCTGAGGCCGCCCTTCAGTGACACGCATGCCTCTTTAGATGATTAACACTGCTTTTGTTTCTGATTTCAGGGAGAAGGAGACCAGGACTAATTTGTTTGGCAGGAGAAATTAGTCTAGTTTTACAATTGTGCCTTTCCTTAATCACATGAGGAAGTCAAGCGCCCCTGAGTCTCAGGTGGCTTCAGGGCTGTTTGTGGGCACCCGAAGGAGAGGGAGGCCTAGAGGCACACCCTCGCACCTGTGCAGGT
>NW_007752777.1:8057-8721 GCF_000696425.1 Galeopterus variegatus
TTTCACCAACATATTAGCTCCATCAAACCTAATACTGCTTGATTCCCCCCTGATTTCTTATTCATCCTGTCAGGGCTAGATAGATATTCATAGACATTCAAACAACATTCAAATAACATCACAACTTCTAAGGCCATGTTATCAACCCTCATCAAAGAAAGGGGATGGAGAGTGGTATGAAAAAGGCCAAAATCCTTTCAATATCCTAAAGGATATACAGTCTTCAACCTGAGATACACATTGCAGAAATCAGTGTAGTCAAGTTTTAGGAAGTGTGACAGCAATTTAATAGTAATATTTCCCTTTTCCGAAGAGCCCAGAGGCTATAATGATGAAAATAAAAAATAATTGTGAGATTACCATTTTTAGAGATAATGATATGTGCATAATAAATGAATAGGCTGCATTTCATATGTGAAGGTATTTGGACATATTAACTGATTCAGCTAATGACATATTTGGGACAGACTGGTGAATATATACCTACAGTTTATCCCAAATTTGACAAATAATATTTATCTCTCAGATAAAAACATGCAGTTAACATATCACCACCAGAACTCTCCATTCTCTCCAAAATATTTGCAAGTGCAGCCAGAAGTATTTGCAAGTGCACACTTTAGTCCAGGGGATGTGCAGCCATATGCCCACAGAAGCTGAGGCC
>NW_007752778.1:0-290 GCF_000696425.1 Galeopterus variegatus
GAAAATCTACTCTCAGCAATTTTCTTTTTATTTATTTATTTATTTTTTATTTTACTTCTCAGAATACATTGTACTTGATTTTCATGCCCCTTTACCTGTTCCTCTCCATCCCCTCCCCTCCCCCCACATCGTATCTGTTCACTTGATTCAAGGAATTTTTGTGGTTATCCTGTCTTCTTCCCCCACCCCAACCTTTACTTGTTTGTGTTTATTTATTTATTTATTTTTAGCTCTGACAAATAAGTGAGAACATGTGGTATTTCTCTTTCGGTGCCTGACTTGTTTCACTT
>NW_007752778.1:2103-2854 GCF_000696425.1 Galeopterus variegatus
TTTGCCAGTGTAGGACCCCCAGACAAGTTATGAATGAATTAGGAGACTAATTCCCAACTTATAGCATGTTCCTACTCTAGCCTAAGCAGCTAGCTTTGCAGTAAAATTGTTGATAGATAAATGGTCATTTTTAAATGGTTTAAAATAGTTTGTTCTCATAAGTAGACAGGCATTGTTTACATGTTCATTTATGGAGCCCTCTTGAATTCTCAGTAATCTTTTCCAGATAGCAGTTGGAGTCATCTTTTTCCAAGTGAGCTTTTGAAAACATTTGGGTCTCTCACCCATAAGCGCACACACCAGTCTGAAACCCTTCACTTGGTCTAGACTTAGAATAAACCCTGGGCCCTCCCACTGCATGCATGTCCTCTTCCCTCTGCAGCCTGCTCCTCCGATCTCGTCTCCTGCACACTCCCTGCCACCAGGCTCCTTCCCAGCTGGCCATTCTGCTGCCCGAACTTGCAAGCTGCTTCCTCCACTGGGCCTGGACTTGCCCTTCCCTCCGCCCATGGTGCCTGCCCTGGGCCTTCCCACAGCTCACTGCCCCATTCAGGTCCCCACCTCAAGGAGCACCTGGCCATCTCATTTGGACTCTGGTCAGCAGATCACTACCACATGGCTCTGCCTGACATCTGCCACCCCACTTACCGCTCTCACAGCCACCGTGTCTGTCTGTTCACTCATTTATTGTTTGTCCCTCCACCCCTGGAACATGAGCTCCACAAGGGTGCCGGCCTTGTCCGCCTGTTCA
>NW_007752778.1:8056-8721 GCF_000696425.1 Galeopterus variegatus
TTTCTTGTTTCTCATAAGACTTTCATCGCTGCTAAGGTGATCTTTTCTCTTATATTTCTTTTCTGAGTTTTGGTGACTTGTTTACCCTCTCTGATTGTCTGACCATCTATTCTTAAATATCTTATAGTCTTTCTTTGGGCTTTTTTCCCCCAAAGATTATATTTCAGTCTCTCAAGAGATTGTGAGAATTATACATCTGAATGCTTCTTTTGTGCAGATTTTTCTTCCCTTTTTCCTTAGAGTTATATGTGTGTGCATCTCGGTACTGTCCCTGTGGTCCTATGTTTGTTCTTTTCTGGCTGTTACTGGTTTGTGAACACAAATGGCTTTATCAAGGCTGACAAGAAGAGAGTGGTGAGAGTTATGACAGGCGTCAAAGGCAGTCTGAGGCTTCAGTTCAGGTTTGTTGTTTTAAACGCCTTCATAAAATCTTATTCTCAGCCATGGAAATATATGCAAATAGTCAATAAGCATATGAAAAGGTACCCATCATCGTTAGTCATCAGGAAACTGCAAGTTAATATCACAATGAGATACCACTACATATCCACCAGAATGAGTAATTTTTAAAAACTGACGTTATTAAGTGTTGGAGAGGCTGTGCACCTACTAGACTGTCATACATTATTGGAGGGGAATATAAATTGGTATATGTTGGGGGCCTG
>NW_007752779.1:0-512 GCF_000696425.1 Galeopterus variegatus
GGCAACGGATTGCAACCCTCAGTGTCGCGCCCGTACCAGACCGGGACCGGCAACGGGATCGAAACCCTCGGTGTTGCGCCCGCTCCTTGCTTAGCCAGTGAGCGGCCGGCCTGTACGTGGGATCCGAACCCTCGGCGGGAGCGCCGCCGTGCTCCCAAGTGGAGCACTGTAGCAGTGCGCCACCGGGCTGGCCCAAAATTCTCTATTTTCTTAGGAAACAAGATATATTGGTAACTACTATATGTTGGTAACTATGTTGTTTTGGCATGCATATGNCAGACACACACGCACAAGGGTACTTCAAAAAATTCACAGAAAAATAGAACTGAAAGAAAATGCAAATCTTTCCATGAACTTTTTGAAGTACCCTTGTGCGTGTGTGTCTCTGTGTGTGTGTGTCTGTGTGTGTGTGTGTGTGTGTCCATGAACTTTTTGAAGACCCCTATACTAAGGGACTATACGAGGGGACTTCAAAACATTCATGAAAAAATAAAACTGAAAGAGAATATGAA
>NW_007752779.1:5259-6302 GCF_000696425.1 Galeopterus variegatus
ACACAATCTATTAAACATCTTATTTTAAAGTGGCTGAACTAAATGTTCTTTTGGAAGATGATAATAATTTCATGGAGGTGTGAGGTGATACTACTTTGTAGTGCCCATTTAGTACTAACTGACACGTAAAAGGTACAAGCAGTTTTTCTACTGTGACATTTCACCCTTATACAGCACAATTCATCTGAGGACCTTAAAAAACTTTGTAGGCTCTGGTGTATTGAGTCTCACAGCACCACTGTAAGACAGGTCAGTACGACTATCCTCGTTTTACAGCCACTCAACTGAGCTCTATTTGCTGAAAGTCACAGTGAGTCAATGGAAGAACTGTAAAAAGAGACTCAAGAAAGCTCAGAGTGCTTCTTTACTTTTTCCATTTGATAAATGGAGCATCTCAGAATTCAGACACTTCAGATTAAAATCTATGTATCTAATTTTTGATAGAGATAAAAAAAAAACCTTGGAATGCAGATGTTAATCCCGAGTTGTTGGGGTTTTTTGGTTTTTTTTGGGGGGGTTGTCTTTTTTGTGACTGGAAGGGTATCGCAACCCTTGGCTTGGTGTCGCCCGCACAGCGCTCAGCCAGTGAGCGCACCGGCCATCCGTATACAGGATCCGAACCCAGGGCGGGAGCATCACTGCGTTCCCAGTGCCGCACTCTCCCACGTGAGCCATGGGGTTGACCCACGAGTTTTTCTAAGAGTTGATATTTGCTGCATAAGCATGGTATCATCAGTTAAGAACCAAATGAGGAGTATTGCCACATTTCCTTACTTGTGTCAATAGAAGTGATCATCAAGTTTTGTTTCTGCTACATTAGCCACTAGGTACTAAGGCTCAAACCTAAGGAAAATATAAAAGTAGAATACTTTCTGTAGTTAGAAACATCTGAACTTTAAAAAAATAATAATAATAATAATAAAGAGAGGGAAGCAGAGAAGGGGGTAGAGAGAAAAAGCAAACACAACAAACATATAAATATACCCAACAAAAGAACTTCAGATAAGTTGGGTTGCTAAATAGATGCTAGTGATATAAAAAAG
>NW_007752779.1:8240-8721 GCF_000696425.1 Galeopterus variegatus
AAAAAATAAAAAATAAAAAATAAAATAAAGGTAGCATTTGCTTTAATTACAATAATAGTAGACATCATAATAAAAAATTATAGAAAAATGAACACTAATTTAGTATGGCATTAAAAGTGCATTTATAGTCAAGGCCTCTGAATTCCATCCCTTTCTTTTTTTTCTTTGCTTTGAATGATGAGCCATGTCTTAACATGTTCTTTTTGCAAAAGTCACCTTAGCTGTGTAACTTGGTATAGCTAATCTCTCTAGCTTCAATATTCTCATCCGTAGAAAGGATATTTTAGTATTGCCTTCTTCGACATCTCATCTGTGGAAAGGATATTATAGTATTGCCTTCTTCGACGTGTGTTGGGAGAAATAATTAAAATTAATTACCATAATACTTGTACATATTAAGAGCTCAGTACAGATCACATTATTTTTGTTGTTTAAAAATAGTACTATGTTCCAGAAATAGTAGGTCTTCAGTTTAATAAAA
>NW_007752780.1:0-7359 GCF_000696425.1 Galeopterus variegatus
GTTATATTCTATAAAACTGCTGCAAATACTGAATTAGCATATATGAAACTATTGCTCCTGGGGAAATAGAGGACTAGGTTCCTTCTGGTCACAACGTGTTTGTCCATCAGTCAATACATAGCCTCATTTTATGTGTGTTTCTGTTTAAAGCACCTAATTTAATACGTATTTCTTATGAATAATTAATAGCATGGTCTTGGAATGATTTAAAGGCAGGGGCTTTGGAGGCTATGTGCGTTATATGTAGGTTCATTTGCCGATGTTCTTGTAAAACAAGTAAACCTCATCAACGTTAACAACCAGCTCTTACAAATAACCCTTTTTCTGCTTAGCATGTAGTAGGTATTTTTAAAGTTCTTCTGCAGCCTCCTGATCTGCAAAACCTTCCTGCAAAAACTCCGCCTGCAAGTTTAACATTTTTCAAGTCACATTTCCTTTTGAAACATGTGAGCAAGCTAGTGTTAACCAAGAAGGGTTTAACATTTTTATGACCCTGGGTAAAGTGACAGTAAATTTCTCTGGCTTACAGTCCGACAAGAATGTTGTTCGCTATGTTTTTATCAGATCATCTCATGAGTCCACAAATTTGCACTTTTTTACCTTTTTCATAGGAACTTCTTGCATTATAGATGTTTCTTCCAGAGCAGCCTCACGTACAGATAGGCAAATCCTTTTTTTGGATGTATTCTATTATTTAGTAATTAATGCTTAACTCACAACCAACAGCACTATAGCTCATGCCTGAATGAAGTTTATCTAACATTTATCTTCTCTGTAAGTCTCATCACTGACTTATTGAAGTTAGGAACTCTAGACAGTGCTTCAACACTATGCTTGGGGGTCATTTTAAACAATAAAATCATCAACAACACACAAATGCTAAACAAACAAACAAACAAAAATAGTGGCACTAAATAGACCACACAAAAAACATTTATTTACAAATTGGGAGCTGAAACAACAAGGCCATGCATCACCTTGTTTGACCTTAGCTGGGAACATGGGGACCAGAAAACTCAAAATTTTCCGTGCTCTGAGCATGTCCCCAAGTGACTGCAAAAATGCAGGAGTATTCATTTAAGAGTTACAAATAAAGTGTACTGAGTAGGGAAATACATAAATATGAAATCCTTCAATAACGAGGGTCGACTCTTTATACAAAGAAAGAAGAATGAATAATATAGGATATCAATTTCTTTGCTTTGATTCACTTATCAAATATTTTACAAGCACGTGATGTGTGATGGTAAAAACCTGTTTTAGAAGGTTATATGAGAATTAATTCTGTTAGAAAGTACGCATACACATATGTACAGTGCAATAAAAAATGGTTGTGGTAGAGAAATTAGTAATTGGACACATGGTCAATGTTAATAATTGACTGACTTTATGACTTTTAATATATAATTTATGTTTTGCATAATAGTAAATGAGCACAGAAAATGGAGAATAAAAGATTCATCTGATTAACAAAAGAAAGCTTACTGTCTCTTCCTTTTCTTTCTCAGTATGCACTGCTCCTGTGGCCTACACCATCCTTACTTTTAAATTCCATATTCTTCCTACCAATATATGAAAATGAATAGAATATTAACTAAATAAAGTTTTAAATAGTGATATTAATTAAATTAGTGTGAAATTAATTACATAAACTTTGTTAATATGTATTATCTGCTTTCCTTTGATATTTAATGGCAATGTAATGAACCTATTAAAACTATGGTAAGTAGAGAAAACATAAATTTTAAAAATATTATTTTGTATTATATATTTTATTTTCTATCCTAGCATGATACTTAGACAAACAGCATGCCCTAACAAGGTAAACTTATAAGCAAGTGCCATTCTATTATATATTTTTCTACATTTAGTGGGCCATCACTTTAAAAACTTGCATATACAACTTTGTCAACAAGAATCTGTATGATGAAATCATACCAAGGTATCAGGTAATGAGCTCCTCGAAGGCAAAAACTATAATTTATTCACGTTTACATCACCAACTTTCTGCACAGGTGTCTGATTTACAGTAAGCCCTCAATAAATAGTTGCACTATTAAATAAATGCTAGCTGTTGAAAAAGGATGTATTACATTTTTTAAAACTTTTTTAAAAATATGTGTCCGACATATTAAGAAATGTCTATTGGGTGTATGGTAAATTAATGAAATGAAATGCTATCCATGGGTAGTGAGTGCTAACAAAGAAAATATGCACTCACAATGAATTGAACTAAGTGCTGCAGTGAAAAAAAATAATTCTGCCTTCTGTCCACAAACTTTGGACCATCTGTTTGATCACAATTATTAAGGAAACAAAGCGATTTTGGAGATTTTTGTTGATAAAACTTAATGATATTGCACGGTTTCTGTGTGGAAGAGGGTGGTAAGTTTAAAGTTTCTTCTTCCAGCATTGGCTCTGTTGCTACATTAATTTCATGTGAAAAATATGGCAGAATAAAATAGTTAGAATAACAAGATAAATGGTGTGTTAGCGAAGTGTTAGTATACTCACACTGTAAAGTTTAGGTTAACAGACATTGCAAAAATGTCACCAATGAGTAGAGCAGAAGTAGTGCAGATTACTAAATCCAAGCATAAAATCTTTCATATGCTTAATACCTACTCTGTAATATGTAAATGGTTATATGTAAATATAATATGTAATATGTAAATAATTGCATTTTAATTAGGTTTTTGCTTACTAAGTCATGAAAACACACATGAACTACAGATACTTCACATACACGGAGTGTAGTAACTTTCCGTTATTGTTAGGCTATATAGAACAGCACAACTACCCAGATCTAGAGTTTTAAAAGAAAAATTTTTACTGTAAAATTTACTCATTAAACTGAAGAATGAAAGTAATTTTACTTAGTTCTTAATTTTAAAAGTAGTTTTATTATTACTACTTTTAGTAATAAAAGTAGTATTAATGAGTTCTTGATTAACAACTACTCAGATTAGAGTTTTAAAAGAAAAATTTTAAAATTTTACCGTAAACTTTTACTCATTAAACTGATGAATGAAAGTAGTTTTACTGAGTTCTTAATTTCATTACAATGTAAACAGTAAACCATATTGATTATTAGTGAAATTGAAAGAGTATATTGCTCTAATTGATGATTACACTTTTTCTAGAAGTTCTAATTTCATAATCACTTTCTAAGAGAGAGAAAAAAATAGAATAAATTAAGTGATAAATATAGTGGAATATTGCAGAGCAATAATAAGGAATGAATTATACAAGCAACCACAGGATGAATCTCCAAACAGTAATGTTTGGTGAAAAAGTAAGGCACAAAAGCATATTTACTACATATACTTGGTAATTTCATTTTAAAAAAGACAAAACACCTTGATGTTGATAAAGTCAAAATAGTCACCTCTGCTGGTGTGTTAGGGGGAGGCAGTTTTGGGGTAAGTATTAACTGGGATGGTATATGAGGGATACTCAAGTGCTAGACATGTTTTACATTTTAGCCATGCTATTTCTCTAAAATTAATGGACTTTAATGTATGCTGTCCTCAATGGAAATTATTTATTTATTTATTGAATTAATTAATTTATTTATGTATGTATGTTTATTGGTTATGGATATTCATGGAGTACAAAGAAAATTGTCACCACTTGTGCATTAAAATGTGATGGTCAGATTCATACTGGCAATGGAAAATTTTTAAAAAGTACTTACCAATAGTAAGTTCTTAATATTAATCATGTTAAAAGAATTAATTTTATAATAAATGAATACATGATAGAAAGAGAATACACTTAAACACTTTCTTTTTTAAATTTTTAAAATTTTTTTAAATTTTGTCAATATACAATGTGGTTAGATTAAGGTGGCCCATTACCGAAGCCTCCCTCCCTCCTCTCTGTCCCCCCTCCTTCCCAACTATGTCCTTTCTGTTCACTTGTTGTTTCAACTTCAAGGAATTGTAATTGTTGTGTCTTCTTCCGTCCCCCTCCCGTTTTTTTGTGTATTTATTTATTTATTTTTAGCTCCCACAAATAAGTGAGAACATGTGATATTTCTCTTTCTCTGCCTGACTTGTTTCACTTAATATAATTTACACTTAAACACTTTCTGATTTAAAAAGTGATATTTGCCTATTTAAAAGGAAAGATTAAGAATGTTCTAGTGTTTAATGTATTACTTTTATGAACATTTGTACATAAAATTTTTAGATAAATAACATTTTTGCTTCCAAATGTTTTATGTTGTTTGATTTGATATGAGCAAGCTGTTCATATATGTGAAAAGAAAACACTTGATATTGTATCAGACTGTAGGGCATTAATTAAGCAAACTTTCATCAACTTAAGAAAATGATTGTTGGTACATTCTGTATGAGGTGTGATGTATACAGGAATGCTGCACATAGTTGTGCTGTCTATGCACTGTACAAACATAAAGTGAACCACTCACATCATAGTTCATGTAAATGGTGGCTCCTATATCTGTCCAGTGCAGCACCCTGAATATACATACTTACATACATACATATGTACTCAGAGTGTTTCCCGTTATAATATACATAATTTCCAAAATTTCCCAAGAGTGCTCTTAATATTAAGCTCTAATATCTTCTTCACATTTAAAATCACTTTGAATTTAAAAATATTTTTATTTCCTAGGAGTTTTATAGGACTGGTTCTTTTACCAAGATTTTTTTATTGTATTAAAATCAAACATAAAACTTCACACCAATTTCCTACATGAACATAAACCCAGCTCTACTAAACCTTAAGTGTCTCTTTAACGTAACACAAGGTAATTATGGCTGTATAATATTCATCTAGAAGTACATAATTATAGAGAACTGGTGATGCATTTCGATGCATACATTCAATTTTTAGGTGAATGTAATATATCCATGGAATCTCATTCAGCAAGGTTTATTGAAAATAATTAAGAAAGTAAGAATTGCTTAGGAACAACGAAGTGCACAATGTGCAACAAAAAATTATGTTGAAAAATAAAAATGCCAATTATGTATAAATTAGGGAAGAAAAGCTATGACAGTTACAACGTGAGTATCTTTATTATGGAAGTAAATATGGCTTAAGTTTGACATTATGAGAACTGGCAGACAGAAAATAAACAAGGCACGTGACATTATCAAAGGCCTAGAGGTTGAGAGGAACGAAGCATTCTTGGAGAGCAGTTTGGGTTTTTGTGTCAAGAAGAAATAAATAATAAGTATGGCCAGATGAAGAAATCTGGCTATCCTGTAGGTAACACAGAGATATCGAACATGAAGTAAAGGAAAACACAATCAAACATAGAGTTAAACCCTGAAAATACCTGCTGAAATGTCTAAAATGAAGTTGAAGATCAAGCAATCAATTAATGATTAAAATCTCATTTTACATTTTATACTTTTTAAATTGTACTTCAGATATCACACTAGTGGCCTTTGAATTAAAAAATAACATACGCTTTGTAAAAATAGGAGTAAGGAAATTTTCCTAGAGTGACTTTCTCTCCAGAAAAATGTCCTGTTCATATGAAATTTCACACCACCGCATAAACATTTTATTGCTTTTTAGAATAAAAATAAAAGTAGAAATTTCCTGTTAGAACTTTTATTTACCATGTATTATCAAGAATAGAAAGCTGTCACAAAAAAACCATGTATTTTCAGGGTAATTTCTCAAGCTATGTGTAGAATCATATGCAATTTGATTTTTGCCATCACATTTGTGTGAGCTCTGTATAAAGTACGTTGTTACATTGAAAGATATTTTTGTTCTCAAGCTTGTTATTAATAATGAAAGTAGTAAATGCGTATGATTTTATTGCTGAGTCATGTATTGTCTTGAAATTTTAGTGAGGAAGTTAATGCGGTGGTCAGGAAGAAAGGCGAGAAGCATGTAGGGCACAGCAGAGGAAGAAAGGAATAACAATAACATAGAGAGGTGAATTGGGAATTTATAGAAATAAAGGAACTCATGTTCAGCAATAAACTCATCAACATGGGTCTAAGGGGGAAAAAGGGAGAATATTAAAAGTAAACATAAATAGAATAGAATTAAAAGCACAAAATGACATGGAAAAGTCAGCATTTTCTAAATTACTTCAAGTACATGTGCCAGGTGTATATTTTTGGAACAACATAAAATAAAATTTATATATGTGTAACTCAAAATATGGCACTATTTTAGGTCAAAATCATTCACAATAAAGTACTTCAAAATACCTTGGTAAGTACAAAATGGTGAATAAAGATATTGACAGTGTGATAAAGTTAAAACCAGGAGGCCCAAGCCAACATTTTAAGTACTTCCTTTCCTTTGAAATCTGTTCATCTTTTTCCAGTCTGTACTTTGCCACCAACCGTATTGAGTTTACCCTACCCAATCCAGTGTGGATTTAATTAGAAAGCAAAAAAATCACGCATACTTAGGTACTACTCCACAGTTTACTATAATACTTCCTGACACATGGTATCCCCAGATACTAGAAAAAGAAAGGCGTTACTTAGTGAAGAAGCTTGAACTGGGACTTCTTTGTAGAGAGTAGATGCTTAAGATTACACAGAAACTACAAGGATCCAATGACATCCTTTTGTGCCTTTTTAATATAAACATGGAAGATTTGATTAGGCCAGAATTATTGTGGATGTATTGTCACTATGGATACTGAAGCTATATTTCTGCTTAAATATTCTATCACTAGATTCCATTCTCAAGATCAGCTCCCGGCCAAAGATAGTTAGTTGCTGGAGCTCCAACTATCATATCTTCATTGTAGGCTGAAAGAGAGAGATATACAGAAGGTTGAAAATGTCTGTATTATTTTAATGATTCCTTTCTCATTCTTTCTTTCTCTCTGCACTCACCTCACCGACACACGCACACACTTATCCATGTGTACATGAGTGAAATTTTCTTCAAGATACATATGAAAAATAAAATTACTAGGTTTACATACACTTTGCTTCCCCCTTAAATTGTACCAATTCGTACTTCTGACAAGAATGTATGACTACCACAAAATATTTTAATTTTTATAAATATAATAGGTAAAAACCCAATGCATCATTTATTACTTATATTTGGACTTTGCTACTTACTATAAAGTTGAGTTTCTTTTCCTGTGTTAATTGTTCATTTGCATTAATTTTCTTTGCTATTTACATTTTTGTCTACTTTTCCATTAAATTGGTTCTCTGCACAACGGAATTCTACTCCGCTATAAAAAAGAATGAAATACTACCATTCTCAGCAACATGGATGGACTTAGAAAAAATTATATTAAGTGAAATAAGTCAGGCACAGAAAGAGAAATTCCACATGTTCTCACTTATTTGTGGAAGCTAAAAATAAATAAATAAATAGACAAACAAA
>NW_007752780.1:8172-8720 GCF_000696425.1 Galeopterus variegatus
GGGGGAGAGACGGGGGGGAGGGTGGAATTGGTAAAGGAACATGAAAATCAACTACACTGTATATTGATAAAATAAAATAAAATAAAATAAAATAAAATAATAAATTGGTTGCCTGTTTTTCTAAATGACCTCTATGGGCTTGATATGTATACCCTCCTTTACCTAGTTACTTCCTAATTTATCCTCAGATCTTATTTATTATTTGCTCAATGAAATTTTCCTTACCATCAATCTAGGTAGATATCTTTTTTTTTATTCATTCTCATAGAACTGTCTTTTACAATATCTAGACATTTTATAGTTATCATAATCATTTAGGCTGTTTTAGAGTTTCATATTGCATTAGTCAAGGTTCACCAGAGAAAGAGAATCAGTAGGGTGTGTGTATGTGCACGAGTGTGTGCACGTGTGAGCATGCATATTACTCCAAGGGCCCTTCTGCAGGCTCCTGTAGCCTCCAACATGTGCCACTCATAGCTTTAGGGAAATATTATTAGAGACAAACCAGAGAACAAAGGAGCGAGAAATCTTAGTTTTGAAAATTATCA
>NW_007752781.1:0-804 GCF_000696425.1 Galeopterus variegatus
TCCATAATCACATGAGCCAATTCCTTATAGTAAGTGTCTTTACAAATATAAATGTAAGTATAAGTATAAATATAAATATCTTCCTATTGATCCTGTTTCCTAGGAAAATCCAGATTATGCAGATAGAGTGTGTATTTTAGTTATGAGATGTTGGTGCCTTGAATTAGAGTGACAGAGTTTACATGAACAGCTATGGATGAATTGAGGAGATAGTTGAGAGGCATAATTGACAGAACCTGATGATGGAGTAGACTGGGGTTTAATTAGACTGAGAGAGGAAGGTGGCAGAGTTGACTAATGGGATGCTTGCTTTGGAACCAAATGGACGGTGTTGTCACTGATTAGGTCTGATGGGGAGGCTCACAGCACACCTTGAGGTCTTTGAGACATCAAGTGGAGGTGACCAAAAGGCAATAAATAAATTTGTGCATCTTTTCTCACTAGGTGTCAATTGAAATGATGGGCTTGAATGAGATTTCTTAGAGAGAAGCAATAGGATTAGGAGAAAAGAGGCCTAGGACTTAGCCTTGAAAAATGTTCCCATTTAACAGCTGAGTAGAAACTAAGCTGTAAAAAGAGAATGAAAAGGAGTAGCCAGAGAGATAAGAGAAAGATGAAGTGTTGGCACTGCAAGAGACGAAAGTGAAGAGAGAAGTTAACAGAACAAGTCATGCTGGAAATCAGGTGAAGACTAGGGTTTGTTTTGATACTAAGGCTATTGTTAACCTTACGTAGACCTCAGCAACAGCTGTTCTGCTGGTAGAGGCCAGCTTTCTTTTTTTTTTTTTTTTTTTTAAATTTTTT
>NW_007752781.1:5644-8720 GCF_000696425.1 Galeopterus variegatus
TATTAGTTTGGAATTATAATATATATAAAAATTGCTACCAAATTTAACATCTTATTCTGAGTATAATTTAATTAAAATTACATTTTGAGAATATCTTTATGCCACTAAATATTCTGTGAACATTTTTTAACTCAACTCATTTTTAAATTATTTTATAAATTTAATGCCTTTAAAAAAAGTCTTCCTTTATTACTGAAAGAATGCCACTTTTTAAATTAAAATATGCTGACTTTATTTATTTTCTTTTTTGGTTCTTCTTGGCATATGAATTTTTTCTTTTTTTATCCCAATGAGGAACTTTAAAAAGAATATAGAGGCTGAAGAGTAATAATATGCTATTCTTTGTATATGAAAATGGCAGTCCTGACCTGCCATTAGTCAGGGCACTTATGGCTAGGATAGATTTTTCTGGATCTATCTTCCTTTCCTTCCAGGCACCCCAGGCTTCTCAGGACGAAAGGCATCATCAGTGGCCTGAGAACTTACTAATGAGGATGACCCTGACCTCATGAGTATAGTGTTCTGACCCACTGCCCTCAATAAAAATAGAAAAGTTGAGCAGTACATTTAAGAGTAACTTTGGGATTAGTTCTAGGAGTGTAAAGATAAATGAGAAAATAAATTCTACTCACAAGTAGAGACTTAGATAATTGTATGATATTTGAAACATAAAACTTAAACTGAAAACTATTACATTGGTAAATTGAATTACATTATCATTCCTTTTAACTAACATCAGAATTACCTTTCCTTTAATGTTTCCTTAGTTAATAAGAATCAAATCTTATTATTATAATTAAAGCTACTAAAAATGCTTTAAGCCTTTTTCTTTATAAAAGATGCATTTATTATCTATTTATAGGTCTATTTGAAAGACACATTGAAAATGCACTGTTTTTAGAAATTTTGAAATCCCATTTTCATCAATTGATATATATATAATTTATAATTGAGTAGTATCAAAGAATTCTTTTCCACTAGATGTTATGAAAAAAAATCCTCTTCATTCTGTAATTAGATACCTACCATGCAGCTTATCTCTATTAATACTGATAATTCTGAATTATTATCTTGAATCTGTATTACCGCAATGCTTACACTGCAAATTCATTAATATTTTAATTATATGAAGGTGTGTGGAAGCTGTACTAATAGCAGAAATCTACAATGTGCCATCTCTAGATACAAATTATGTGAAAACATACAGAAGGAAATTATTGTTCATCTTTTTTTAAATTTTGGTAAGAGACAGGGTTACTTTTCATGATAAATCATAGGCATTTAGATGAAATATGTTTGTTGGTCATTGAAATAAGAATGGAAACTGTGAGTTAGCCTGATGAAAGAAAAAAAACATAATCCTTATTATTCTCTTTTAAAAAAATAAAACAGCTACCCCAATGAGTCACACCAATGAAATATTTGTACAAATTACTATCTTTTTAAAAAAATGGCAGCTTTAGTCCTGGATTGCCTAACAGTGCATGAATGCAAGGCACTTTTTGACCATAGGCATCAACTTTCAGTTAAGACATAGAACCAGAGTCCTGGTACTTTCTGGAAGAGTGAAAGCACTAGCTCCAGTGTCCTGGACAAATTTCAATTTGGGTAATTGCATTCTGCTTCCTTTAAAGGTCCCTGGTTGGATCAGTCCGATGAGGAGCTCTTTGCTTCCTGCCTGAACAGTTACAGAATGTGGCTGTGCTCTGGGAAAAGGTTTCCTGGTTTGTTCTTTAGATGAGTGAACGTCAACACTGCAACACACACACAAATACGGGAGTGGTGAACTGAAATTACCACATAAAATGTGTGCTACTGCACCCCTCTCATTTTCACAAGACTAGATTCCATTGTGTCACAGATACCATGGACATAGGTTCTCTTTTGATAGTACACAAAAATATTCCAGTTATAAAGAAGACAAGGGTTATTTAATTTTTAAGATCCAATTATATTATAACTAAAGCCATAACACATAAAATAAAAGAATAATGTATTAGTGGAGATCAAATGATGTATGGGATGCCCCATCTTGTGGCTCTGGGGATAGCACAATAGATAAACACATTACTGTGACTTGCATTAAGAAAGCTTCAACACATGTGCAGCAATTTTTTAAGGAGGTTTCCAGTAACCTCTAACTACTATAGGTTACTATTCACAGTAAGAAGAGTAGAATTTTAGAAGTCTCCCTAAAGAGAGTAATAGCAGGATTTAGTTCCTAGTGGATTACAGCCCACATTATGAAACTACTGCACATTTGGCACAATTATGCACCACTGGCAGCCTTTTCTCAAAGGAAGCCTCATGGTAAATGAACACTTAGAATCATTTTGGAACTCATGCATCTTGCAGCTAACACTGTGCTAAGTTAAGCATCTAACACTACGCCCATCTGGTAGAGAGAGAATATCAGGGCTACAATATCATCAGTCCATTCCCCCTAAAAGCTTTAATTTCATTAAAGGTGACCTGTCAAAGTGCTTTAGAAAATGAGATACTCTACAAAATGTGCTGAATTGGACAGAGGGGCATTCAGAACATAAATTACTGTCTTTCTCATTGTTGTTTTTAAGATTTCCCAGGATCATGCATGTTGGCTGTTTTTCTCCTTTGGTGCCCAATGAAGCCAGTCTAGAAGACACTCGGTGGGCACTGTAGGGCTGAATAATGCATCTCTGCAATAAGAAGTACTGGCCATTACTCTCCAGTGTGTGATTCGGATGATAGATTATCAGAGGAGAACTTGGAAACCTCAAAAACAAAACAGGCTTCAATTCTCTTTCAGAAATAAACATTTGGGGAACTGAATTTCAAAGGATGAATACAGGTTTATTTCATACTGTCACTACCATCACCACCATAAAAGTGCTTTAAAAACTGTCACAAATATTTTACAAAAAATGTAATCACAGACCACGTATCATGAGTTCCAGTCCCAGTCACTTCACAATAATACCTGTGTGGAACATGCTGCAAAATGTAAGTCAAACAAATAAGACCCCTGCAAAAAAAAAAAAAAAAAAAAAAACCAATTAGGCAACGTTCAAATGAACTACCACTTATCAAAAGGTTC
>NW_007752782.1:0-1339 GCF_000696425.1 Galeopterus variegatus
GGTAGGCACCTTACAGTGATAGATATAAATCTATTGAGTGACTTAAGGAAATATATTGACTTTAAACTATACTAAAAGAGATTAAGAGTCTAGTCAAGAAGTTTTATAAGAAAAAGATGAGAAAAAATTAGATTCAGTTTAGAACCTTTTATCATCATAGTGAAACCAACAGGTCAGCTGAATAATCTACCCTAACATTAGTGTAATAATTTGTATTGCTGAGAAATTTAAAAATATGGACCAAACAGCAATCTGTACTGTTAGAGAGATATAATTCTTATTTATTAAGGTAAGATATTTGATACTAGAAGATACTAAGAAAGCTTTTATTTTTTCTTTAATTAACAAAGTTAATTAATTAGGCTTTGCATGTTGACTAAAACAAGACTTTCAAAGAAAATTCACTGTGGAAGAAAAATCCCTGTTCTCAGAGCTAAAAGACAGGGCTAAATTGTAACAAATAGATTTGCACTGTGTTATTGTTAGGCCTAGGAAACAGTGTCTGCACTTAACAGTACCTTTTTGGACAAGTGGTTTTTTCCCACAAAAATCTAAGCCACATCTGTCTCTTGTGCGCTCTCTATATGAATATTGTTTTCTCTGAAGCATCCATTTCACTAAAATGGAATCACACATTTCTGTTGGACACTTGACTAGGAGCTAAGAGCTAAGAGTTCTGTGGGCACTGACATGAAAGGGAGAATCTACAAAGAAGCTTTGGACAAAACTCCAGCTGGTTCCTGTGATCCGAGTTCCTCGTCCTTAGCAGTAATGCAGCGTCACAGATCTCTGCCTTTCTTCTCCAGGCAGGCTCCCCATCGTCCCTCAAACATAGCTTTTCTGTCTTCTTTGCACCCTTCCTCAGCCAGTTCTCATTACCTGGAATGCTCTCTGAGTTACTGTCCAGCTATAAATCCTACTCATCCTTCAACCCAGTACCCCCTCTTCTGGGAAGCCTCCCCCGACCAGGTCTCCCACAGCAACCTCTCCTCCGGCTGATATCTGCTACTCTCATCGTCTATTTCCTCATCTGTCAATGGGGAAAGTAAGATTTTTCCCTTGTTGTGAGGATTGTGTGAGGTTTGAATGACTTAATTCACACACAATAAGTAGAACATAGTAATACTAACAATTTAGCTATTAATATTAATTACAAAGCATTTGAGATATAAAAGCCCCTTTGTTTAAATGCTTTATTTATTTATGCTTGCTTGCTTGGTTGTTTATGTGTTTTAGGCCTTGTCTCTTCAAGAGGGGAAGAAGGCTAATGGGGTACACGGGTGGAGAGCCCCTCTAATTCTTTGTGTGTGTGTGTAGCTGTGTGCAGAAGGCTGTGCTG
>NW_007752782.1:2381-3846 GCF_000696425.1 Galeopterus variegatus
TTTTAGGCCTTGTCTCTTCAAGAGGGGAAGAAGGCTAATGGGGTACACGGGTGGAGAGCCCCTCTAATTCTTTGTGTGTGTGTGTAGCTGTGTGCAGAAGGCTGTGCTGCACACTGGCAGCATACAGAGAGCCTAAGACCAAGTTCTCATAGATGCAATGGACCGGGAACCCACAAGACAGGAAACCAGTGATGTTTTAACCTTGTTATTTAGACCTTATTCTCAATTCCAAGGCAGAGGACGAGATCAAGCTGGCTTATGATTTGCCTTTATTGTAATATGGGTATTTCAATTCAGAAACTTTCTCCAAACAGCCCCATTTTCAGCAGAGCAGTTAAAAAAGAGGGTCCAAACACAATCTGGGAAGTCTCCAAGGCCAAAGCTCAGAGAGCTTGATTCTCCAAGAGACTAATAATGTGAGTAGCACTTCTGCCAAGGTGAATGGTCACAGCAGGCCAAGCTCCACAGATTCATGTTCCTTTTATGATTCCATGCAGCGTGCATAATCACAGGAAGTAGCTGAATTGCTAATTAGACTAGGGGTCACGGAGGTGGTAAGGGCTTTATTCATTCATTTACTCTTTGAACTATAGTTTTAACCTCAAACAATTCTTTTGATGATCATTTGAATGTTCCAGCAGCATGTAGACCTGCTCTCCACAACTCCCACCTCTCATCTGAAGTTGGCCAGCCATAGAATAATGACCTTTGACCCACTGAACTTCAGACACTTCATATTAAAAATGAATCTTTTCATTCAGCAGGTATTTATTGAGTGACCAGTATCTGTCACACTATTGTAGGTGCTGGGCATAAAGAAGTGAATAAATGAGGTGGAATCAAGCTCTTATGATGCTTGTTTTTCAGTGGGAATAGAAACATAACAAATACAAAATGTGAGCCTTTCAGATTATGGTAAATTCTATTGAGAAAACTAAAGAGGGTCAAAGGAATAAGGAATGTAGGTGCATACGTGCATTATATAAAGGGTAGTCAGGGAAGGCTCCTTTGATAATGTAACATTGGGCAAAACTGGAAGGAAGTCACAGGGCAAGACTTCTGGAGGTCTGGGAAAAGAACTCTATGCAGAGGGAACCACAAATGTAAAGGTCCTGATAGAGCAGCAAGTTTTATTTGTCTGATGAACCATGATGGGTCAGGGTGAGTAGAGAAAAGTAATAAGAGGTGAGGTCAGAGAGACAATGAGGCCAGAGCACACAGGATCTTGTAGGCCACTGTAGGACTTCGACTTTTCATCTGAGTGCATTGGGAGCGATTGCAAGTTTTGAGCAACAAAGTTATATTTTGGCTGCTCTGAGGAGGATGGAATATGGGCTGAAAGGCTGGGAGCTGGGAGACCAGGTAGGAGGAACAGCAGAGACTGCTGGTTGCCACTTAGCCATCTATCCTCTTTCTTTAGTAATAGAACCCTGATTTTTTTTTTTTTTTTTTTTTTTTTTTTTTT
>NW_007752782.1:5478-8720 GCF_000696425.1 Galeopterus variegatus
AAGCCTGGGTTTTGCCAGGCGAGTACTGTAGGGCATTAAAACGAGAGAAACAAGGGAATAAAAGGGGTGTTTGCAACAAAGAGATCAGAATGATGGATTGGGAATCAAAACTGGATAAAGAAGGAAGTAATACAGGAGATGGGTAGGGATGAAGGAGTAGAGCGTTCTTGAAAAGACTGAGAAATTGCTAGAGAGTGGGTACTAGGGAAGCTGAGCAGAAGGATTGAAGGTGGTGACAGTCAGAGGGTGGGATGGTTGAAAAGGAGATTTTGGAGGAGATGCAGTTGGTCATCAGTGAGGACGAGGTCAGATGAGTCACTGAGGACAGGAGTGAGTGGCTCAGGTGAGATGAAAAGTCACTGGAGAGAGAAGGAATTGAGAAGCCTAAGACATTTGGTGGAGGTCAAGGTGATGGATACAGTAGATTAAATTATAAGACTAATCATAAAAGTTGTTCACAAATATCTATAATTAGATGTTAGATGTAGTATCTAGTTCAATAAAGATACCACTCATAATATAAGTACTTTAAATTAAAATTTTTTTATTAAAAAATATTTTGAAGGGATTTATGGGACTTCAAAGAACAAAGTTTCACTCACATCTACGTTTTTTGTTGGGTAAAAATACAAGGCATTTTTTTCCGTGTGAAACTTCTTTGTATTTTGATATCTTTTCTTTTCCTTCTGTGAGTTATTTTAGGCAGCTACTCCATTAACACGATCTTTTGAAAAGGGGACCTGTTTTTCCCTCTAAAATCCTTCATGTCATAGCTTGTTTCTTCTAAGCTGGACTTTGCCCTCTTGTACTTTCTTCATAGATTTTTCACTGTTTTTTTTAAAAACTCTTACTCCCATATTTACTCTTTTTCTCAGATGTTTGTTTCCTTTCTTCCTGCTCCATCTCTCGGTTCCTCAGATTCCTTTCCTTAGGAGAACAAATTGGGAGGTTTTCCAAAGCATGCTGTGAGAAAAGTCTCTAGACTTCCTGGGGGTGGGAGCTGTGAGCACTATTTTCTATCCAGTGAGTGTTCGGATTACAGGGCCAGGCCTCAGGTGCAGGTCCAGCTTGCCAAAGGTGGTCTCTAAAACATGAAGAAGATTGCTTTGCTCCTCCCATCTCCTAATCCCTCTTCATAAACTCAAAAGTTATTAATTGGGAGTCTATTCTGTGTTACTCATTGTACTGATTAAAGTAATTGACATCAACGGGCAATGACTGATCGGCTTAATACTCTCATGGGCACTCACATTTCTAAAATGTGCATATTAATCCAAATAAATCCGATTCATGGAAAGAATGTGAAACAAACCGTTAACACTCTATTTGGGATTTTCTGTGACAGAACAGAGGGGCTCCCTTTCTCCTGCGGCCCCAAATCAGCCTTCCTATCCCTCAGAAAGTGGGCTAGGACAACAGAACATTGGGGAGTGGAGTTTGTGTGCACGCACCTGTGGGTCTGTGTGACTCCACGCACCTCACCTAGAAACCTCTCTAGCTCATGATCTGTCTTCTTCGCCCACGTTTTAAATCATAACCAGAGATGCTCATATATGGGTTACGGCTAAACCACATTATTCTTAATAAGTTCTTGATCTCCGGATCCTATTCCCATAGAATTTCCCATAGAAAATTCTTCAAATATTCAATTTTATAAAGGTGTGCAGGAGCACAGTCTTAGAATCACGGACGTTCGTGTATCCTGATTCTTTTAATTCGGTTGTTCGTTACTGGAATATACAGAGTGAGTAGGGAGTCAGAGATGAGAAGCATCAGAAGTCAAGGATTCCGTTTCTCAACCTGGTCTGGACTACTTGGGTGATATCTCATCCTCCAATCGCTATGCAAATATGAGGAAAAGGGCCCTGGCCGGGAGACAGTACCGTGCACCGGTTAGTATAGGGTGCTTGAAGGTCAGACAGATTTGAGGGCCGCTCTCAACCCGACTCCTATTAGCTCTGTGACCTTGGGCAGGTCACATAGCCTTAGGTAGTACAGCTTCTATAAATAGTAATAAATTATTCTTGCTTAAAGAGTAGCCGATAAGAGCCGCCCTTTCGTGAATCAACCCACTCCATCCATGACCTGTGTCTGCGATAGAGACTCTGCCTCGGGAGGGTCTCTTTTAGGTCCGGGAGGTTCTCTTTTAGGTCCGGAAGCTTCCCCAGGGAGGGCTGAGGGGGAGCTGTGGAATAGGTATGGAAGGAGACAGGGCTCTTTCTCCTTCATATCTGCTAGGGGACTGACCTCCTTGGGTCCGCTATGTGCCCCCCACTTGCCCGTCTGGGCGCTACGCGGTGGGATAATTGTGGGACCTGGGGCAGCAAGCAGCAAGCGTCTTCCTCCGCTTCTCTTCCAGGGAGTCCGCGCGAGGAGCCTGGCTCAGCCGGGCGCGTTGAATTCCAGCTCCCAGCCCTTGCGCTTCTCTTATCTCAGCAAAGTCTTGAACCTACATCCTCGTACCTTTCCAGGCCTTCCGCGAGCAGCTGGCACGGGACACAGAAGGAAAATCAAGTTTCTGAAATAAAACCAATATGTAGAGTGAAATCAGCCGAGCTTCCTCCTGGTGCCTGTTTACAAGAGGGAAGTCAGCGGGGCCCCCAAGAGGTCGCTGGTGGCGCAGAAACCGAACCGAGGCCAGATTGCAGAGAAAGGGAGAAGACAGAAAAAACACCCAGAAACTTTCTTCCTCGTCGAGAAGAATCGCCGCCCCCCCCCCCCCCCCTCCAGCAGAAGCAGTAATGTGACACCGAGCGAAACCCGGAGACCCGAGCGGAGGGAGGGAGGGAACAGGGAGGAGAGAGGGCTGCGGAGAGCCGGAGGGAGAGAGGGGAGGGAAGGAGGAAAACCCCTGTCAAGGAGGNCCTCCCCCGACCAGGTCTCCCACAGCAACCTCTCCTCCGGCTGATATCTGCTACTCTCATCATCTATTTTCTCATCTGTCAATGGGGAAAGTAAGATTTTTCCCTTGTTGTGAGGATTGTGTGAGGTTTGAATGACTTAATTCACATACAATAAGTAGAACATAGTAATACTAACAATTTAGCTATTAATTACAAAGCATTTGAGATATAAAAGCCCCTTTGTTTAAATGCTTTATTTATTTATGCTTGCTTGGTTGGTTGTTTATGTTTTTTAGGCCTTGTCTCTTCAAGAGGGGAAGAAGGCTAATGGGGTACATGGGTGGAGAGCCCCTCTAATTCTTTGTGTGTGTGTGTAGCTGTGTGCAGAAGGCTGTGCTG
>NW_007752783.1:0-247 GCF_000696425.1 Galeopterus variegatus
TGCACTACACCCATATACTTTCACTGGTGAAATCTACCAAAGATTTAAGGAAAAAATTAAGTCAGTTCTTTACAATGTCTTCCAGAAAACAGAAGCAGAGAGAAACTTCTATGAGGCCAGTATTACCCTAATAACAAAACCAAGTAAAAACAAGAAAGAAAACTATGGCCAAGTATCTTTAATGAACAAAGATGTAAAAATTCTCAACAAAATGTTAGCAAGGTAAATCCAACAATATATTGAAAAT
>NW_007752783.1:4836-6230 GCF_000696425.1 Galeopterus variegatus
GCACCAAAATTCCAACTATAAACTCTAGACCAAATGTTGAAATATATTTTTTATTTTTATAGATTAATACATAAATATATTTTAAATATACAAGGGCACTTCAAAAAGTTCATGGAAAAATGGAATTGAAAGATAATATGAACCTTTCCATGAACTTTTTGAACTACTCTCGTGTGTGAGTGTGTGTGTGTATCTTTAAAGACACTGGAGAGTAAACAAAAGCAGGCAGACCCGGGAGGTGGTTCATTCCTTCGAAAGGAATGACATGGAGAATTTTTCTGCTTTTTGTGGTTTCTAGGCTGAGAGCAAGTCCCAGTCTTCATTATTTAGGGCAGCTAAAACTCTGTTCAAAAACCTGCAGTTTGCTGGCTTTAAAAGCCAGAAACGAGTTCGAGGTCAACACAATGCTGTTGGAAAGTGAGGTGGGGAGGATATCTTTGGAAGAAGAGAGCCAGGGAAGGGAGCCCCAAATTCTGTGTATAAATGCTTACCAAGTGTATGATACATCAGCTATAAAGGGCAAAGCAGATAAAGCAACCAAGCCAATACTAAGAGAACTTAGTTGAAATTTGAGCTGCCACCCACAGGAAAGAGAAGTTTCAGTCTGAGTGCAGCTAAGTGCCTAATTAAAACAATGAAAAAAGAAAAGTCAATACTCTTTGGAGAAACATAATAGAATCCAGAGTTCATTGATATATTAATCCAAAATTGACATGAATAAACAGGAGAACATGATCCATTCTCAAGGGGGAAGAAAATAAATGAAGATTAACCTTGAGACAATTTGGATGTTGGAATTGGTAGACAAAGATTTTTATTTTTTATTTATTTTTTATTTTTTTTAAAAGATGACCGGTAAGGAGATCTTAACCCTTGACTTGGTGTTGTCAGCACCACACTCAGCCAGTGAGCGAACCAGCCATCCCTATATGGGATCCGAACCTGGGGCCTTGGGCACCGCACTCTCCCGAGTGAGCCACGGGCCGGCCCAAGACAAAGATTTTTAAAAGCTACTATAACTATGCTTAAATGTGTAAAGGAAAATATGAATATAATGAAGGAAATGAGAGGAAGTGTCAGGTGAGAAAGAGAAGTTGTAAAAACCACTGGAAATTGGAGGACTGAAAAATGTAATATGAATATAAGATAAATTCACTAGAAAACTGCAGTAGCAGAATGGAAATGACAGAGAAAGGTGTCAGTGAATTTGAAAATAACTGAGATGAAATTGACTAATTTTTTGAAAGAGACATTTTTGAATAATAGGTAATCTGAACATGTCTATACCTATTAAAGAAATTAAACCAGTGATTAATAATTTTCCAAAAAAGAATGCACTACACCCATATACTTTCACTGGTGAAATCTACCAAAGATTTAAGGAAAAAATTAAG
>NW_007752783.1:8147-8720 GCF_000696425.1 Galeopterus variegatus
TTTTCAAAGTGGGAAGCCATAGGGTGGGCGGGTGGAGGGAGGGTAAACTGGAGGCCAGACAACTCACCCTCCATCATGACTAGCTGTGTGACCTGGGGCAAGTCTGTGCCTTGGTTTCCTCGCTGATATCATTCTTCTGCTCATCACACAGAGATGAGGCTCAACATGGAGAGATGGTGGGTGCATGTTAAACTATAATTTCCAGAACGTGGAAGGCACACACGAGAAAGGCCAAAAGAAAAGACCCACACACATTTAAGGCAGTGTAGTGGGCTGAATAATGGACCTCCAAATTCGTGTTCACCCAGAACCAGTACAGAATGTTACTTTACTTGGAAATAGGGTCTTTGCAGATGTAATTAAGGGAAGGATTGAAATAAGATCGTACTGGATTAGGGTGAGTCCTAAATCCAATGGCTGGTGTCCTTATAAGAGACAGAAAAGGACACACAGAGATACAGAGAAGAAGAGTATGTGAAGAAAGTAGCAGAGGTTGGAGTATCGCGTCTCCAAGCCAAGAAATGCCAAGGACCGCCAGCCACCACCAGGAGCTGGGATGCAGTCATGGTGCAG
>NW_007752784.1:0-2266 GCF_000696425.1 Galeopterus variegatus
TTTTTTTCTTTTTCAAGACCTGGACCTTCTGAGTACTACAGTAGGAGATCCTGGTTCTTATTTAAACATCTGCTTCATCTGGCTTTCATTAATACTTCCCCAGCAGGGGAGGATCTGCCTTGTTACTGCCAGTTTGGGAAACTAGTCCAGTTCCCTACCAGCCTCCTTTGACACCAAGTGGGGTACTTTTCATTACGCTGGGCAAGGGTAGGAGAATTCTGTCTCCCTCCTAGGCATCTGGGAGGGAAAGGAGTGCCTTGCTATTTTTGTCCATGTGGTCTCCACTGACACAAAGGGTGGGTAGCCTCATTACTACTGAGCATTGGTGAAAATCCTGTCTCTATACTAGGCCTACTCTGACACCACCCCAGCTGGGAATTGTGGGGTGTGGGGTGGTACCTCATTACTGCTGGATAGAGATGAAAGTCTGGGCTTCCCAAGTGGTCTCCATTCACATTGCAGGGGTCAGGAAGTTCCTTGTCACCTAGCAGAGAGGGAAAGTCCTGGCTTCCTATATGGCCTTCTCTGACACACCTCTTCTATGGGTATGTTGGAGGTGAGAGTGCCTCATTGTGACCTCACAGATGTGGAAATCTAGACTAGAAAATACAAGCCATAGAAATGGAGACCTCAAATATAGACCATGCTTTCACAAACTTGTAGTATGAAAGTAGCCAATTAGGGTAGTAAGTAGAGAATGGGGTGTGGGATTAAGGAAGGAATGTTTTGCTTTTTGNACCGGTCATCCCTATATAGGATCCGAACCCGCGGCAGGAGCGCTGCTGCGCTCCCAGCGCCCCACTCTCCTGAGTGCTCCACGGGCTTGACCCATTAACTATAATTCTTATGCTGTATTTAGATCTCTCGACTTATTCATCCTATGTAACTTTGATTTTGTACCCTTTGACCTACTTCTCCCCATTTTCTCCCCGTTTTCTCTCTTCACCCACCTTGGTAACCACCATTCTACAATTTCTGAGTATTTGACTTTATTTTTAAGATGTTACATATAAGTGAGATCATGCTGTATTTTTCTTTTTGTGCTGGCTTATTTCACTCAGTATAATGCTCTCCAGATTAATCCATGTTATTAAAAATGGTAGTATTTCCCTTTTTAAGGCAAAGTAATATTTCATTGTATATATATGAAAGGTTCTTCAAAAAGTTAATGAAAAGACTTATATTATCTTTAAATTCTATTTTTCCATGAACTTTTTGAAGTACCTTCATATATCATAATTTCTTTATCTATCAGTGGGCATTAAGATTGTTTCCAGGTCTTGGGTATTGTGAATAATTCTGCAGGGAACTTGGGAGTGCAGATGTCTCTATGAGGTGCTGATTTCATTTCCTTTGTGTATAGACCCAACAGAGGGATTGCTGGGTCATAGGATAGTTCTATTTTTACTTTTTTGAGGAACTCTTTTTTCATAATGGCTGCACCAGTTTACCTTCTCACCAGCAGTGTACAAGGTTCCCTTTTCTCCACACCCTTGTCAACAGTTACTTTTTTTTTCTAGAGAATAGCTATCCTAACAGGTCTGAGATGATATCTCATTGTAGTTTTGAGTTTCATTTCTCTGATAATTAGTGATGTTGAGCACCTTTTCATGTATCTGTTGGCCATCTTTATGTCATCTTTGGAAAAATGTTCAGGTCCTTTACCCATCTTTTAATTGGGCTGTTTGTTTTTTCTGTTTGTTTTGCTATTGATTTGTGTGCTTTCTTTATATGTTTTGGATATTAACCCCTTATTAGATATATAGTTTGCAGATATTTTTCAACAATCAATAGGCTATCTTTGGTTACTATTGATCATTTTCTTTGCTGTGTGCAAGCTGCTTAGTTTGATGTAGTCTTGCTTATTTTTACTTTTGTTATCTGAGCTTTTGGTGTGATAGTCAAGAAATCATTGCCAAGGCCAATATCAAGGAGATTTTCCCCTTTTTCTTCTAGGAGTTTTGAGGTTTCAGGTGTTACGTTAAGGTTACTAATCTATTTTGACTTTATTAGTTCTTTATCAGTTATTTTTTATTAAGAGAACTTTCTTTAATCATTGTTTTAGGGTAGGTCTACTGATGACACATTCTCTTCATTTTTCCTTCATCTGACAATGTCTTTATTTTCCCCTTTATTCCTGAGGGATATTTTGACTAGATGTAGGATTCTTGGTTGTCAGTTCATTTCAGCATTTGAAAAATGTTGTACCATTTCCTTCTGGCTTCCAAGGTTTCTCAGAAGAAATCTGCTGTAATTCTAGTTGTCT
>NW_007752784.1:3018-3886 GCF_000696425.1 Galeopterus variegatus
TACCATTTCCTTCTGGCTTCCAAGGTTTCTCAGAAGAAATCTGCTGTAATTCTAGTTGTCTCACTCTATAGGTGTGGTATCATTTCTGTCTCACTTCTTTCAAGATTTTTACTTTGTCTCTTATTTTCAAAAGTTTGACAGTGTTGTGTGTTGGTGGAGATTTCTTTGGATTTATCTCTTTGTGGTTTTACTTGATTTCTTAAAACTGTAGGTTTATGTATTTTGTCAAGTTTGAGATGCTTTTATTTATTACTTTTAGAGTGCTTTTTCAATCCCACTCTTTCTTCTCTCCTTCAAAAACTCTGAGGATGTGGATGTGAGACCCTTTGTCCATGAAGTTCTCTTCATTATTTTTTTCTTCAGTCTAGTTTCTCTGTTTTTCAGATTGTCTGTTTTCTATTGCTATATCTTTGAGTCCACTGATTCTTTCCTCAACCCATCTATTCTGCTGTTGAGTCCTTTCATTGATTTCTTTATTGGCTATTGAATTTCTCAGCTCTAAATTTCCTTTTGGTTCTTGTTTACATCTTCAATTTCTTTGCCAGGACTTTCTGCTTCTTTGCTCAGTACTTCTAGTTTTCATTTATTCAAATGTGTTCATAACTGCTCATCAAAACAGTTTTATCATGACCACTTTAAAATCTTTGCCCAACAGTTCTAATGTGTCTTCTTGGAGTTGTCATCTTTTATTTTTTTGTGGCTGGCCAGGGTGGGGACCATACCCTTGACCTTGGTATTATCAGTACCACACTCTAACCAGCTGAGCTAACCAGACAGCCCATTTGTCATCTATTGATTACTTTTTAAATTCAGTTTGAAATCATGTTGGGGTTTTTTTTGTATAGTGAGTGATTTTTTTTTTCTTTTT
>NW_007752784.1:5080-6869 GCF_000696425.1 Galeopterus variegatus
GTCCAGGGGCTTCCAGAATAGGGAATGTGATTAAATCCCTGTTCTTTGGCATACAGTGTTTTTTTTTTCTTTTCTTTTTTTTTTTCTTTGCTTACCATGGCAATGCACTCTACAGGGCCTGATTCATTGTAGGCCTAATCAAATGCTGTGATTGTGGGTAGATGGAAAACAAGTACTTTATGGAAGCTTCTTGTATCCTACGAGTATGTATAGGGAGAAAACCTCCCATGTCACTGAAGTTATTAGTGTTGACTGCGGTATTTTCAAACTGAAATCACCTGCAACCTGTGTTATTTAGCTTAAATCCGTAATAACTTTTGCGATGTTATTTTTATTTTAAAAATACTTATTTCTTAACACCTTTTGTGGTGGAGTTTTATGTGATAACACATTTTCAGCTCAGAAAAAAATGATAGAATATTGCCTATACAGACTTAAATGTATTTGCTTCTAGTATTTGGGCTACCCTGGAGTTGGGTGTGTGGGGTGGGGGGTCTTAATAGGCTGGATGGACAAAGAATTACTGCCATGAGAACTATTGCAAGAGACTGTGACCCCACATTTATATTAGGCATTGTTTACAGATTTAAAAATTTGTTTTTCACATACATATATGATTTTCATATAGATATAGGTGTTATTGTGACAAATAAAATACAAAATCATTTAACAGCGAATCCATGGTTGCTTTTGTTCATCAGGTGCTTGCTTATCAAAAGATATAAACAAAACAAAACTGCTTGCACATGGAAATGTTACTAAAGTTTGGGAATCATTGTTAGGCAATTTTAGATTTGATTAAAAAAAGTGCTGTGTTTAACAAGAGGAATATGAGTAACATCCTATCCAAAGAACACAAGCGTGTGTAAACCTTAACGCAAGAGTGTTTAATAAAAGTCATCAGCAATTTCAAAGGTTCTTTTAAGTGATATTTAGCACATTAAAAAAAAAAAGCGGTTCCATCTGTTACTTTCTATTTCCTTACAAAGGGGAAAAAAGGAAATCATTTTGATCAATGTCCTTTTAATTCCTTTTAATTCTTAGAGTTGGTATAAAATAAATCAGTGTTATGGCAATTCATTTATAGAGGTTAAAGTGATATGATGCGGATTTTTATGGTAACATGCCTTTTATTTGCTGAGTGCCTGGCACTTTGATTTGCCATATTACCTGCTGTGGCTTAAGTGATGCAAAATAATTATTGGGGCTTCCTTGTCACAGTGGCCTATTCCACACGTGCACCCTTTTGTTGGGAGCCCAACAGGGATGCTGGATGTGAGGTGTCCACTGAATAGACATCCTCTCTGAGTAGTCCTCCTACACCAGATTGATTTATGGATGTATCAGACTCTCTGTTAGCATGTAAACCCCTAATTAATTTAAAGCCCTCTGTAGAGAAATTAAACTCCCAATTAAGATTTTTAACAGACTCAGATGGTGCTAATAATGAGGAAGCAAATCCTGTGAATGGATTTACCACAGTCACTGGTGTTCATCCTTCACAATGAGGGGTGGTATATGGAGCTGACAGTATACCCACAAATAAAGAATGGGCTGTCAGGAAATCATTCTGTGTGACTCCTAACCCAATTAGGCTTATCATTTGAGGTCTAGCTTCCCATCTGTGGAGGTGAGAGAGGAGGAGACAGATCAAGGCAGACATGGACAAGAAGAGATAGGATAAGGAAAGAGGAAAACCTGTTTGGATTACATAGATCTTCAATCAAATGTTTCCCTCTGACTAGTGTGACTTCATCTACTACTGAAGTTAGCTTTGCTCTAGGTAGGA
>NW_007752784.1:7329-8719 GCF_000696425.1 Galeopterus variegatus
TTTTTTTTTCTTGTAGTGTACTTATCTAAAATGCCTAACCTTGTTCCAATGAGAACATCAGAAATACCTGCATTGGATAAAATGGGATAAAACCCCTTTTATCAAGGTTATAAAAACCAAGGAAAGACTGAGAAACTGTTATAGCTTGGAAGAGAAATGACAGTAAATGCAGCACACTGTCCTACATAGGGTATTAGTAGAAAAATTGAACTTCACATAAACTCTTTAATTAATGGTATTATAGCAAGGTTAATTACAGTGTAAGCATTTTTTAATCACTGGGGAAAATGTGTATTTTCCTTTTTTCTCTCCATTCTCTTTATCCTTGCTCCTGGTTTCTAAATTTCTTGAATATCTGTTATTTATGGCTACTTTGGTGATCAAATTTTTTGGTAAATCTGTTGTATGTGGATATTGTCAAAGAAAAGCCAGAGCTAGATGGCGCTGAAAGCAGTAAAAACAGGTTTTATTCAGGACTATTCCAATAGGAGGAAAGAAACCAACATACAGAACTGGTCTCAATTTCCAATACAACAAAGAAAAGTGGGAATTTATAGCTGAAGGGGAGGAGGGTGTTGGTGGATAATAAAGGGGAAATTCTGGCTAAACCAACCTGACTGGATTCTTACTGAAGGCAGGTCAGGGTGATCAGACGTCACCGGGGTGAGGATGGAGGATGAGGAACCCAGATCTGTTATGGAGGGGGATCAGATATTGAGGGTGGGGGGTTCTGTCTAATACTGACTTAGCAGGACTCTTGCTGAAATTAGACAATGCAGAGATGAATCCAGAAGTCCAAAAGTCAGGGCTTAGTTGACAAGAGAGTTCGGAAAAGCATGAGGAGAGTTTAGTCAAGGAGGAACTCTTAGTTAATATGAATGATATTCAATAGTTCCATATTTATTTCCTTTCTCCCAGCTCCCCCCACGGCTGCAGTATGCCTCTTCGTATGAAAGAACAGAAAACATGACCTCTATCCAAGCTGTCTTTGGCAATATCCCATCCCGACCTCCTGCTATTTCTAAATATAAAGAGTTTCTCTAATCTTCGTGGGATGGAGTTGGGTGGGGAAGTCCTCAGAAACCAGGCACAGTAGTACCTGGGCATTTACTGATTACCCCTGGCAAGAGGATGCGGCCCTTAGTCCTCCTGAACTTGACCCTTCTGCATGGCAGCACACTGCATTGCTTCCAGCACTGAAACCCTTTCATAAAGATAAGATAAATCTGGGCTGTAGCCTCCAGCAAGTGGCAGGATTTGTGATGCAGAAACATTGTGGTCATTCAGGAGTGAATATAATTTAGCAATCAATGAAGTGTTAAGAGACAAAATGTGGGAGTCTAAATGGGCTCTTCTTTGGAGTGTTAGAGTTATTTTTGTTTGTTTGTTT
>NW_007752785.1:0-556 GCF_000696425.1 Galeopterus variegatus
GTGGGATGCCATCAAAGCCCTAAATAATCTACTTTCCAAATTTTCTGCCTGTGGGGCCAGCCTACAGATGGCAGCTGGGCAATTATGGGGCATAGCCAGAGCTCCCTAAAGCCTCCTAGCTAAACTTACAAATATTTGGCAATTCTTCTCTCATGACAGACTTTGCTTAAAAATTAAATTGAGCATAACAGTCACTGAAAGAAAGGGTAGCAATTACTGAAGACAGTAGGCAACATGGGGAATACAGGATCTTCCTTTCAGTTTGTGTTCTAGGCCCAGGCCTGTGCACCTGAGTACCTGTAGGTCTTCTCGATGTTGTCATACACCACGTTATTGCCCTCAGGAAATTTTCTCACATACATCTTTATATCTTCTCATGAGCTGGTTAATATTGCTCCCAGGTTTGATTCACTGTCCTTCGATTATTTCAGGATGTTAAAATTCAGTAGTAGTATCTATTATCCATTTTCCAACCCTGTACAATATCAAGATTCAGTAACTCCTGCCTAACTGAAATTATAAAAACAGTTGCATTGTACACTGTATTGTATCCAAA
>NW_007752785.1:5157-6193 GCF_000696425.1 Galeopterus variegatus
GTAACAGTGTTAAGAGGGCATTTGAAAGGTGGGGCCTTTAAGAAGGGACTGGATCTTGGGGATTGTGTGCTCATGAATGGATTGATTCATTCATGGTCTGACTAATAAGCATGGTTCTGATGTCTTTAAAAGGAGTAGTAGTACGATGGAACACTACTCTGCTATTATACTACCGTTCACAGCAACATGGGTGGACTTAGAGAAAATTATATTAAGTGAAATAAGCCAGGCACAGAAAGAGAAATACTCCCGCTTATTTGTGGGAGCTAATAAAAATAAATAAGTAAATAAGCAAATGAATGGGGGCATGGGGAAAGAAGACACAACAATCACAATTCCTTGATTTTGTTAAGACATGAACAAATATGATGTTGACGGGGGGGAGGGGGAGAGGGAAGGAGGAAAGAAGGAATTGATAAAGGGACATGAAAATCAACTATATTTTACATTGATAAATTTAAATTTTAATTTTAAAAAAAGAGAGAGGGAGTGAACAGGTTAGCTCCCTCTTGCTCAGCCCATTCTCACCGTGTGACATCCTGCATCACTATAGAAGGTGGCCCTCACCAGATGTGTTCCCGGACCTTGGACTTTCCAGCCTCCAAACTGTGAGAAATAAACCTCTTTTCTTTATAAACTACCCAGTTTCAGGTATTCTGTTATAAGCAACAGAAACAGGTTAACACAGCCTGCCTATTGCAGGTATCATAACAGTATTTGTATACTACATCGCAGCTAAATAAATTTTACACACTGATGGAAATATAGCTGTACACCTGGGGAAGACGTGTACACGCAGTATGAGATCTGCTGGCAGAGGTACAGTGTCCTATAGGAAACTTCTGCTTAATTCATAAATCTGCCAAGGCCAACATGCCAAGCTGAGGATGTGGGGCAGAAAACGACCACATTCTCAAGCATGCAATCCCCAGAGGAAATGCGGCCATGAGGTCTCAGTCACAATCCCTGTTTCTGGTGGGATGCCATCAAAGCCCTAAATAATCTACTTTCCAAATTTTCTGCCTGTGGGGCCAGC
>NW_007752785.1:7408-8719 GCF_000696425.1 Galeopterus variegatus
GTAACTCCTGCCTAACTGAAATTATAAAAACAGTTGCATTGTACACTGTATTGTATCCAAATAAAATGTTAGTTTTGTCCTAGAATAGGCAGATTGGATTATATATTTACTAAAATTTGGAAAACAGGCCAAGGACTTTGGAGAACTCAACTGTGCTATCCTCAGAATCTTCATCATAAGCTACCTCTTTCCTCAACTGGAATAGTAAGGACCAGTCGTGGAGAAGTTGCAAACACTTTTGAGATTCACAGTTGAAAAGATCTTAGTCCTTGGAGTACTTTTAATTTTGCATTGCACCCTTCATCTCTAGGGCTGTCCCTGCTGGCTCATTCATCCTCTCCTCCAGCTCTAACTCAAATGAGACTGTGGCCCTTGAAAATGAGGATGGCCCCACTTGCAGATGGAGAAAATGGGCATCTGATTGGTTCTCCTCTAGTCACATAATCATATTCCAGAAAAATATGCAGCACAAATAGAACTCATAGGATGACTGGAGAGTGCCAACTCAAAATAATCCTCACCCCCAGATCCCGTTAATGTAATCATTCAAGGGCATTTCAAAATATTCAAAGACTCTTATTACCTTTTAATTCCATTCTTTCACTTACTTTTTTGAAGTACCCCCGTATATACTAGGAACAGAAATTCCAGTAAAATACATACCATAGAATTCTGCAATTGTGATTAAGCTTCAGCTCTGTTCATGCTACACCCACGGAGGGCTGGCCAATCCAGAGGAACATCCACAGACTGCTGCCCTTCTTACAGCTATATGCCCTTACAGGAACCAGCTGGAAAACTGGCACCAGGTAAATAAAGCCCACATCACTCCAGGAGGGGACAACATTGGTCCACGTTTCCATCATCTCATATCTGGGTGACTGTAATACCTACTCTGCTGCCGTTTTGACCCACCCCCAACTCTTTCTCTTCACACAGACCAGTGTTGTTTTACAAATACTATATTAGATCATGTCCTTCTTCTACTTAAAGACGTTTAATGGATTCCCATTGCACAAAGGAAAAACAAATGCAAATTCCTTAGCATGGCCTGTGAGGTGCTTTATAAGTGGCCCCCACCTACCTCTCCAAGCTCATCTTCAGCTCTTTCCCCCTCTCTCATATGCTCTGAGTGTACTCACCTTCTTTAATTTTCAGAACCATGCCAAACTTTTTGCCAACTCAGAACACATACTTTTCCCTCTTCCTGGAGTACATCCCTCCCCCTCGCTACCCCCCAAACTTTTCTCGTGGGAAGTACCTTATTTTTCAGGTTTCAGCTTTATTGCCCCTCCCAAGACAGGCCTTTTT
>NW_007752786.1:0-215 GCF_000696425.1 Galeopterus variegatus
GCCATCCCCATATGGGATCCGAACCCGGGGCCTTGGGCCTTGGTGTTATCAGCACCACACTCTCCCGAGTGAGCCACGGGCCGGCCCGTATTTTCTCTTTTAAAAAAAATTTTAGGAGCTGGCCAGTTAGCTCCCTTGGTAGAGTGTGGTGCTGATAACAAGGTCAAGGGTTTGGATCCCGTGCAGACCAGCTGCCAAAAGCAAAAAATTTTTTT
>NW_007752786.1:5203-6122 GCF_000696425.1 Galeopterus variegatus
TGGAGCCTCTTTATCCTGATCTGCAGCCTCTGCCTCCTGCTTCCTCCTCTCGGCCTCCAAATGGGCTCAGGCACCAGTCCCTTGGCCTTGTCTCCAGGATCTCTCTGTCTCTCATCCCTGCTCGGTCTTGTAAATCAGGAGGCCAAGCACTGTCTCCACACGCGTAGCTCATATTCTCTGGCTCGACTTCACCCCTGCTGAAGTTGTTCTGCCAGAGGTCACCAGTAACTACCTGCCATGGACATTTTCTGGAAGTTGTGGCTGTCCAGTGTCCCCCTTCCCAATTCAATGGAATGCGCCATTGGGCGATCTACACTAGAACTCTTGATCTCCCCTCCTACCCACACCAACTGCTTCATCCACAGCCTTCTCCATCTCAACTGATGGCAACTCGATCTTTCCAGTTTTTCAGGCCAAAAACCTTGGAATCATTCCTGATTCCTCTCCCACTTCCACTCTGTCAGCAAATCCTCTCAGCTTTACCTTCAAAATGTGTGCAGAATCTGACGACTTCCCACCCTCTCCACCATCGTTCTCTCCTGGATTATTGTGGTAGCCTCCTAATTGGTCTGCCTGCCTCCCTCCCTGCCCCTGCCATCTGTGCCCTACACAGTAGCCCAAGTGATCCTATTCAGCTATAAGATGATCCAGTCACCCCTGGGCTCAAAGTCCTCCAGTGGTTCCCAGCGCATTCCCAGGGAAGCCCAGGTCCTTACAGGGGCCTGCAAGGCTATACAACCTGCTGCCCCGTCCCTCTGGCCCCATCTCCACCCCCACCCCCAAACCCCTCCACTGAGCTGCAGCCACATTGGCTTTCTTGCTGTTTCCCAGCATGCTCTGCCTTCTCAGTTAGGCTTTCCCAAAGCACCTTATTTAAAACTGCACCCTTGGGCCGGCCTGTGGCTCACTCGGGAGAGTG
>NW_007752786.1:7076-8718 GCF_000696425.1 Galeopterus variegatus
AAAAAAAATAAAAATAATTAAAAAAATAAAACTGCACCCTGCTCTTCCATCCCCCGTACTGCCCATCTTCCTTGTACTTTTTCTTTGTCATTAACCTTTTACTTTATTCACATATTTATGTCTGTTGTCATCCTTTCCTCTCTGATGTAAGCGCCATAAAGACAGGGATCTTTGTGGATTTTGTTGCTGTATTCAAGGGCCTAGAACTGCCCGGCACATATTAGGTTCTCAACAAATATTTCCAGAAAGAAGTTGGCCAGTTACTCAGTTGGTTAGAGCAAGGTGTTGATAATACCAAGGTCAAGGGTTCACATCCCCGTACCAGCCAGCTGGTAATAAATACGTAAATAAATAAATAAATAAATAAATAAATAAATAAATAAATAAAATAAAAATATATATTTACAGAAGGAACTGAAGGAAAGAATTCTGAACCTCTGTCTTCATGCCCTGGGCAGCCAAGACATGGGCATGTGACCCTAGCTGTGCCATTCTGATGCCTTCATGCTCTGCTCTGCGGGGCAAGTGACCAGAACAAAAGCTGGTGGAGGTCACTCTTGATGGCTTTGCTGGTAATACCAGTGGGTGCCATTTCCTGTGCCTATTCCTGCTGAGGGACGGTTGTGCTTTCTGTTTTTTGGCCCCCAGGCTCTGACTCCAGGTGATTCCTCTTGTTTCTCTTTTTGCTAAGAAGCCAGAGTCTTCTAAGGCTTCAGAATCAACAAGGCCAGTAGCTCCCCAATCATTGTCCTACTTAACCTCTCCATGGCATTTGGTCTCCTTGTCTTTGCATCTCACTCTCACACTTCTCAGCCAGTTTTTTTTTTTTTTTTAAAGATGACCGGTAAGGGGATCTCAACCCTTGGCTTGGTGTTGTCAGCACCACGCTCACCCAGTGAGCGAACCGGCCATCCCTATATGGGATCCGAACCTGTGGCCTTGGTGTTTATCAGCACCACACTCTACCGAGTGAGCCACGGGCCGGCCCGCTCTCAGCCAGTTTTGCAAGGATCTTTTCACCTGCCCATCCTTTGAGGTCCTCTTCTGGATCCACATGGCTTTTCCTCGAAGAGCTCATCCATGCCTATAGTTTCAACCCTGACTTGTGTGCTTGTGACCTGGTCCTGACCTCTCCAGTCCCAATCTCCTTTCCCAGGTCTCCTCAGGCCACATTCTGAGCACAAAACCTAGCTCTACATCTCCCTACCTACAAGACCCGCCCTTTTCTCATAGGTCCCACGTCAGTTCATAGCCTCCACTCTCTCTCCTGACCTGGGGGTCCTTCTCAACTCTTTATCTTCCTTACTCCTTCTCTGAATCAGCCACGAAGTCCCATGGAATCTACCTTGTCAATGCCTCTTAAATCTGAAAGTGTCCCGATTCTGCTAAACACAGGCCTCTTCAGCCTTAAGCCTCTCTGTCACAGATCTCTGCAGCTGCTCCCAACTGACCTCTCCGTCCCCTGTCTTCCTTGCCACTGCTTCCTTCACACAGCTCCTGGAAACCAATCTCTGGACCACATTCCTGCTGGGCATCGAATGTGCAGGTCCCAGGACCCCCCCCCCCCTCCCCCCCAGGAAGCTCCCTATGTGAGGGGGAGTCCACACCCCAAGCCCCAGAGACAGACTCTAGCTGAGAGAGC
>NW_007752787.1:0-4084 GCF_000696425.1 Galeopterus variegatus
TTCAAAAATATTATCTGCATAAAGTATAAGCTTATTAAAGTAACAATGCATTACAGATTTATAGTATCTCCCATGTAATAACTAGCATAATACTGGGAACATCATAGTCAACGAAAATAATTGCTTGGCTTAATGTCTCTCATAAGTAACTTATTGCTCTAATGTCTTCACATAATTATTTTAAAAAAGATTTTACTTACAATGGCCCTATGATTATATATTTATCAATAGTATATTGAAAAGAAATAAATAATGCTGATAGAAAATGTGATATAAAATATATTATATGAAAACACAGTGCATAATGTAATTTGCAAATGAAGCTGTAGGTTTTATATTAGCTGAGAATTTTTTACAACATATTTTTAGGGAAAAAATCCTGATGTTAAAATTGTGGTCAATTTTGACAATGAGGCTTTGACAACATCTACAATTTTAGAAGAAGATTTCAAAGGATAGAAGAATGGGGGTGAAATACAATATTTGAAGTTTTATTCTCTTTTAAGACAAGATGGAAAATAATCTCTTTTAGAGAGATGAGAGACTATCTTATTTTTCAAAGACAGTGAAATGACGACTGTTTTTCAGCAATTTTATTGTTTAGCAATCCTGTCATACAGCTCTTTTTTACAATAAAATGTAAACTCTGTGCTGCAGACCGTCAATTTTGCATTATCCTGTTCTTACTAAAGAATAATAAGAAAGAATATGTTTTCATAATGGCAAGGAACTCACTGACAAAAGAGAGAAGCAATCAAATCCAAAGCTACAGCTAACAATTTTGGTGTCTAGGAAAGTAGCACTAAAGGAGTTTCCAAATAGGTGTGTGTACACATGTGTGCGCTGGGGAGAGGAGGAATGTGTGACGAAAGAATGGGGAAAAGGATAACAGATCATTCCAATAACCCAAACTTGGATTTCTGTATATGACCCTAAGCAGATGGGAAGTAGGATTTAAATGTTAAAAACATTTTAACTCATATTTAAAACTGGGGGAGAGACTATAATTTAGGTCGTTACACTCTAATTTTGATCTAATCAAATCAATTTGATCATCATTATACACTCATTAATCCTTTCTGTCCACAAATTGTTGTAAATTTCTTCTCAAGTCCAGGCACTGAAGTGGTTGATAGCTTCCCAAAGAAAACAACAGTACAAGCAGTGAAGTTAAGATGTTCATATTCTATGGAAATATACAATAAACAGTTTTAAAATTATGTAAATCTTTGTACAATTTATAAAGTTAATAAAAATATCTGTCAGATTTTTCAATAATAAATAGGTATATCTGTTATTAATGGTAGATTACATGTAATGCACGCTTCCTATATGCCAAGAACTTTACACATATTCAGTCATTTTCTACATGTTAAATCCTCACGATGACCCCAAAATAAAGGCAATGCGATTATCACCATTCTACAGATGAGGAACTAAGATACAGAGAGACTGAATAACTAGTTCAAGGTTACAGAGCAGGAAAAGGGCAGAATGATTTTTACAAGCAAGCAATATCTCTGTTTTATCCTCTAACTTTACTTCTCTCATCTTCACAATTAAATTTTTCATGGCCATTTAATAGTTAAAATCAACTTTTACATGGAGCTGGTAAATTTTTCCAAGCATTATTTGTAAAGTGAGCAAGCATATTTGTAATATGATTGCTTATATTACGGGTGGAAAGGACTCACAAAAGAAAAAAAGTAGTACCTGAGAGGTAAAAGGTAAACTATGAAAAAGTGCTGATGAGAAAGCCAAGAAAAAAAAAAAAAAAAAAAAGCTTTTCAAGAAAAAGAATATGATGAAATGTCAAATCTTTCAGAGTGAAAGTAAGATAAATGAAAAAACATGTCCATCGGATTCCTTAACTTAAAGGTAACTGTGACTTTAATGAAAAATTTTAATAAATAAATGGAGCAGCTTTCATATTACAATGGATTAAGGAGGATAAATACAAAGTGAGGATTTGGAAATATTAAGTATTTACTCAGTATTTAAGTGTGAAATATCACCCTTTTAATAATTATCTAACAGAAAGAAAAATAACTATTATTGCTAATAAAGGACAGATATTTAGAAATGTGGCACCTATTCAAGTATAACACAAGGCAGGAAGGTAAGAAGTTTTTGTTTCTTTGTTTATTTGGTTACTTCAGTAGGAACCTTTTCTCAAAATTTAATTGACGAGCAGTGTTGGATTGACATAGCTAAGGGTGAAAAACAATTTCCTGGATTCACTTCCTGTTCTGGGATACCAGTAAGAAATCTCCTTTACTGTTCCTGTTCTAGACACTGAGAATATACTGTGAAAAAAACAAAGTTCCTATTTGTTGGTGTCTGTATATCATCTCCCTTCCCATGGATGCCATGAAACTGGGGCTGTGCTAATTCCTGACTCAGTCACTCTAATGGTACTTCAAACCCATATGACCTTGTGGGACCTGAAAGGATTCAGGATTGTTGATACTCACATGTCTGCAACTGTGCAGCTGGCAGTACCTCTCTAAATATCCCTACAGAACCAAGGATAATCATGCTTCACATATCTGACAGTGCAACCATCAGTTCTGAGTACGTGATATGTGCTAAAAATTATACAGTATTTCAGTTATGCTAAGTATAATATGTTTTTTCAAAGGCTATAATCTGTTCTTATATATTTGAAATTATACTTTTATTCTCAAACCCATCCACCAGTAAAAACTACCAATTTCTTTCAATACAAAATAGTCAACCAAAAGTATATAAAAATATCATTTTTTCTCACTTTAACATCCACTGTCATAATTAAATTAATTTGGTACCAATATAAGCTGAAATCTTAGCTATACAAAGAATAAAAATTGAATATTTTTATTTTAGTGTCAATTCTATTCACATTATAATGTATGTTGAAACTTTTTCTGCAAACTATTCAATATTTGCTGATAGAACAATTTAAAATATTGTTTGATAAATGGTTTTTATTTATGGAATAAGGAATATTCAAAACTTTAGTCGATTGATTTAAAATGCATATATAAATCAATTTCATCATGGAAAGTTATCATATTTATATTAATTGTAAGTTGTTAAATAGGGCATATGAAAAAAATAAAACTGTTTTTGTTAAAAATAGTCTGAACAAAATTTTTAAAAACTTTAATATTAATTGGAATATCTGCTTAAGTGTCAAAAAGATAAGGGTGTAAACTATCTTGTGTTACATGGACTTTACTTAAGTGTACTATTGTTACACGTAAAATTAATGAAAGCTTACTATGTTTCAGGTTCTATTCTAATTCTAGAGATTCACTAGTATACCCCTTCACAACATAGTACATTTAAAGAGCCATGATTTTACTATAGACACAAAATGATTTTAAAAGGTAGACATTTTTTAGAGCATTTTAAGTTCACAGAAAAATTAATCAGAAATTACAGGGTTTCATATACCTTCTCTTCCCACACATGCAGAGCTTCCGCACAATCAACAGCCCACATCAGAGTTTTGCAACTGATGAACCAACAAGAACACATCATCACCCCAAATCCACAGTTAATTTATGGTTCATTAGGTACATTAGGTACATTAAGGTTCCTGGTGTTGTACATTCTATGGGTTTTGACAAATGTATAATGACATGTATCTATTATTATAGTATCACAATCATGCAGAATAGTTTCACTGCCCTCGGAATTCTCTGTGCCTCAACTATTCCGCTCTCCTTCCCTCCTAGCCCCTGGCAACCACTGATCTTTTTACTGTCTCCATAGTTTTGTTTATTCCAGAATGTCGTATAATTGGAATAACACAGTATGCAGCTTTTTCAGGTTGACTTCTTTCACTTAGCAATATGCATTTAAGTTTCCAACATGTCTCTTTACGGCTTGATAGCTAATTTCTTTTTATTACTGAATTATATCCCATTGTACAGAAGTACCACTGTTTATCTGTTCACCTACTAAAGGGCATCTTGATTGCTTCCAAGTTTTGGTGATTATGGATAAACATCTGTTGTGGGGTTTTGTGTACAGACACAAGCTTTCAACTCATTTGGATAAATTCCAAGAAGCATGATTGCTGGATCACATGGTAAGA
>NW_007752787.1:6536-9036 GCF_000696425.1 Galeopterus variegatus
GGGTTCGGATTCCACATACAGACCGGTTCCTGCTCACTGGCTGAGCGAGGTGCGGGCGTGACACCGAGGGTTGCAATTCCGTTGCCGGACACACAAAAAGACAAAAAGGAAAAAAAAAAAGAAGCCTTTCTGTGAGATCCACCTGACATTTTGATTTCCACCATATGTAAGGATATGTATTTGTGTGTGTGTGTGCATGTGCAAAGAACAAAATCTGTGATTGTATTAATAAGAGTAGTAACCATGCATGTAGAAATACGAAGGTACTTCAAAACTTCGTGGAGAGATTGTATTATTTTTTAATTCTATTTTTCCACAAATGTTTTCAGGTACCCTCGTATATTCCTTTGGCATGGTATTGATTTATTTTCAGAAAAAGTCTGTGGGTTGCATTATCAAAGAAAAGCTCAAGATAACTTTTACCATGGAAGGCTGCTTTTTCATTAGTTTGACGTTTCTTGTCTATTTTACTACAACCTGAAAGCACTTTAATTATGAGTGAATTTACTTAAGAAAAAAATTGGTTAAAAATGTGTGAAATTTTTCATCAATACAGAGCTATAAAATTTAAATTTTCACCTCGTGAATAAACAGAAGAAAATTACTCAAATAGTTGTCCTTTTCGTGTATGTTTTTAGATGAAAACGAATTACAAAGGTTTTGTTTTTAAAGTCATTAATTTTCACAAGTGAGTTGCAGGATTATTTAAAAATTGCACTTTAAAACAATGCCTGGGTTTTGAGTTTCTGAGGAAAGAGAAAAACCAAGATTTTGCCTTTATATAAAGGACAAAAAAAATCTTTTTTTTCTTTCATTTCTTGATTACCTGACTACTAGCAGCGGAAACAAAAATCACAGTAGCTCTGAAGATGACATACATTAATAATCATAAGCCTGTTTTTACATATGTGTATCTATACACTAATGCAAAAATATATAGTAGTACAGTTGTACATTAAATAAGGATGTTTCAGTCAATAATGGACCACATGTGTGATAGTGGCCCCATAAGATTATAATGTCAATACCATATAGCCTAGTTTTGTGTAAGTATATGATGTTCACACAGTGACAAAATCGCCTAACAATGCCTTTCTCAGAACATAACCTCATTGTTAAATGACACATGACTGCAGTTTAGTAATATTTTATTTTCTTAAATTACATTTACTTCTTACTCTTCATATATAAGATAAATGACAGTAGGTTATATAATTATGTCTACTAATAGTTATTTTGTGTGATTTGGATGTTGTTAAGGCTATAAACTGATTTCTAGTATAGTTTGATAAATAAATTTGGACTAAGCAAAGAGATTACCAGTTGTTGCCAATGGATACTTATTCATTATTTATAGCATGACTTTCTAGATTATTTGATTCTAGCTTTTCATTGCCTTTGAGATATTTTACTACCTTATTAATTGTAGATAACTGATAACAATGAAAAATAATTCTTGTCAATGGTCATGCAAATGAATTCTGACTGAAAGAGATTCAATTGTTTTGTCTCCCCACTTTATGAGAAAAGCTTAGTTCATGTCTATTTGTAAATTTATTTCCATAGTCCTTTACTCCATATAAATTTGTCTCTTTAACTTCTTTGAACTAATTATAACATCTGCCTAGTTCCCCCATAAATAATGAGCTAATTAAATTTTTTTTATTTTTTATTATTATTTTTTTTAGTCCTTTTTGTGACCGGTAAGGGGATCAACCCTTGGCTTGGAGTCACCTGCACCGCGCTCAGCCAGTGAGCGCACCGGCCATCCCTATATAGGATCCGAGCGCCACTGCGCTCCCAGCACCGCATTCTCCCGAGTGCACCATGGGGCCGGCCCGCTAATTAAATTTTTAACACGTGTCTATTTTATATCTGTCTGATAGTCATGATTTTACATTTAAAAAGATTATTCTTCAACACTCCCAGTACATCATTCTTTTTCTTAGAAGCTCCTAACATAAGTTCAAACTCATTATGATTGTTTCAGACTTAACTGATATTTATCATTTATAATATAAAAGTAAATGTACATAAGTGGATTCACATAAGTCCTTTTGAATATACCTCCAGAAATCTGTCAGATTTGTTAACAAATACAACTTAGTTAGAAAGTGTAACAAAGGGCCGGCCCAGTGGCGCACTGGATAGTGCGCCGCTTAGGAGGCGCGGCAGCGCTGCCNCTCCCTTCCCATGGATGCCATGAAACTGGGGCTGTGCTAATTCCTGACTCAGTCACTCTAAGGGTACTTCAAACCCATATGACCTTGTGGAACCTGAAAGGATTCAGAATTGTTGATACTCACATGTCTGCAACTGTGCAGCTGGCAGTACCTCTCTAAATATCCCTACAGAACCAAGGATAATCATGCTTCACATATCTGACATTGCAACCATCAGTTATGAGTACATGATATGTGCTAAAAATTATACAGTATATCAGTTATGCTAAGTATAATATGTTTTTTCAAAGGCTATAATCTGTTCTTATATATTTGAA
>NW_007752788.1:0-482 GCF_000696425.1 Galeopterus variegatus
TGACATGCGGGCTTGTGTGCACCTGTGTGCACGCAAGGCCATTCATAGTGCCCGACAAATCTAATGGTGGGCAAAAAAGGATCCAGCAATGGCCTGAGGAGTTGGAGCCGGGTTTCATCTCCCCAATAAAGTAGTGGAACTCTGGCCTTCCAAGTACTAAAGAAGTATATCTGCGAAGGTGGTAAAGTAGATGTATTTTATTTAACAAGTTTGTTGTCTTGATTTGTAACTCTTAAATATTTAGGCATATGGCATGAGGGACCTCCATTTATCCTTCTATCCTGAGCCCACTTTTGTTAGGGGTGGGTGCTACATAGCCTGTGAAAGAGAGTGCAGCAATCGGTCTCTGCTGGAAAGCACGCAATCGTCTTGCTGGCCAATCTGAATGCACTCTTCCCATTTCTTTTCCCATTGTGTGGTCTTTAGTACCTACAGATCAGCCATGAGTAGTCCTCTGGAAAAACACTCTCTCCCTGGTCTTG
>NW_007752788.1:2572-2977 GCF_000696425.1 Galeopterus variegatus
TCTTTGTCATCATCCTTGACATTATGTGACTTTCTTAAGTTTTTAAAAATGAGCTAATTTCTATTTTGTAATAACATACACATTATCGATGTAAAATACTCTGTAGGAAGAAGAGTTTTTTTTGTTTGTTTTCTTAGTTTACATTCCCAAAGTTTTCCATGCCCAAATGGGAGTGCCTGCTACACTGTTCATGAAGTACGCACGATCATTTGGCAAATGCAGAAGGAGAGAAGGCGAACAGCATCTTCAGGGCGTGCCAAAACCTCCCAGGTATGTGTCAGCACAGTCACCGATTGCTTTGACATTTTATTCTGGCAAATTGGAACACGTATATTTCCATACTAAACAAAGTGATTCTGTTTATTTCTCAGCCACTTAAAAAGAGGTGAAATGGTCTCCTCCCAA
>NW_007752788.1:7966-8718 GCF_000696425.1 Galeopterus variegatus
ACTGAAACCACGTTGGGACCTAAAACCACATGAGCTGTAGGCAAATTTTAAAAAGACACGGGTTTTTTTGTTGGCATGCATTTCTGAGTTCCTTCTATTCGCATGGTTATTTGATATTTTGAACCTTGGTTATGGGGCAAGATGACATTATTTACATGAATGTAAAGTTGTTTTCCAGCCAGCCTAAAGCTGCAGATTTGCATGTACTACCCAGACCCTGAGATGAGGATGGGAGCAGAAACCAGATGGAGTCTTGGCGAGACCTTGCACCTGAGACCTTGCATGAAGCCCTCGCTGCCCACGTGCCCCTCCCTCCTGCTTTTCATCTCCCACATTCCATTTCCTCATCCCCCTCTTAAAAAAAAACCGTCAGTAAACCTGAGTCTTTGAAATGGCTTTAGCCTGGACATTCTCCTTCAGGTTTACTGGAGAGATGGGTCAGCCTAACATCTCTCCTCAAGTTACCGGAATTCCTGAGTAAAAGCTGACTTCCACTTTCACCAATATTTCAGTTTTGTTTGTTTGACTTTTGTCTGGAGGCAGGCAGCCGGACCTGTGAGCTCAGTATCAATTTAGGGGAGCATCAGCCAGGAGGTGACTATGTGCCATAACAAAAGCAGTGGAGATATTGGATATGTGAATTTAATGACAGCTAGCATAATATTTTTGTCCTTAAAAATATTTTAGCTTTTCTTTGTCATCATCCTTGACATTATGTGACTTTCTTAAGTTTTTAAAAATGAGCTAATTTC
>NW_007752789.1:0-827 GCF_000696425.1 Galeopterus variegatus
TTTAAAAAGAGAAATCACTTTCACCCTCCTTACATGTGGACCTAGAAATGTGCACGGTGCTATTTAAAGAATCTTCTTGATCTCTACATGAGTAATCAAATATTTATTCTTCACATCATTGTAAATATAATGAATTACAGTAGTAGCATCCTTATATCGAGCTTTTAAAAATTCATATAATGAACTCAGAAAATTCTTTTTTTTTTTCCTTTTTGTCTTTTTTCGTGTCCGGCAACGGATCGCAACCCTCAGTGTCGCGCCCGTACCGGACCGGGACCAGCAATGGGATCGCAACCCTCGGTTTTGTGTCCACACCTCACTCAGCCAGTAAGCGGGAACCGGTCTGTATGTGGGATCCGAACCCTCAGCAGGAGCGCCACTGCGCTCCTAAGCGGCGCACTGTAGCAGTGCGCCACCGGGCCGGCCCGAACTCAGAAAATTCTTTGTCAGTCGTTATGATCTTTTCCTCCTTGTCTATCAGTAAATTATTAGTTTCTCTTATAGCCAGATAGGAAGAATAAGTTCTAGTGTTCTAGAACTTATTACTTAGACTGTTAGGTGACTAATAATTAACAGTAATTTATTTTATATTTTCAAATAGCTGGAAGAGAGGAGTTTGAATGTTCTTAACACAAAGAAATAATAAAAGTTTGAGGTGATGGATATACTAATTACCTTAATTTGATCCTTACACATTGTATGTGAGTACATGTATCAAAATATCATGCCATATAACATAAATATGTACAATTGTTACCTGTCAATTAAAAAAGAATAAGAAAAAAACATGGGTTTTTTTCAGATTCTTTATTTGCTCTTTTTCTTTT
>NW_007752789.1:5743-6385 GCF_000696425.1 Galeopterus variegatus
TGAGGGTCTTATTCTTTTTTTTTTTTTTTTTAACATTTGGACTGGGGGTGAAAAGAGACTGGCCTTTCCTCTGTGTGTTCTTGGCACTTTAGTTAACAATCAGTTTGCTGTAGATGTGTGGGTATACTTATGGGCTATTTATCATAATTCATTAGTCAATGTGTCAGTTTTCTGCCAGTAACATGCTGTTTTGATTTCTAAACTGCAGTATAATTTGAAATTAGGTAGTGTGATTCCTCTAGCTTTTTTTTCTTCTTTCCTTTTTTCTAATGATGATTCTTTGCTGTCCTTGGTCTTTTGTGGTTCTATACATATTTGAAATTTTATTTTATACTTGTGTAAAAAATGACCTTAAAATTTTGATTGGCATTGCATTGAATTGGTACAGTGCTTCGGGTAGTATAAACCATTTAATTGAATATTCCAATAAATGAATATGGGATATCTTTCCACTACTTGTGTCACATTTTTTCATCAATGCTTTGCAATTTTCACTGCACACATTGTCCACATCCTTCATTATATTCACTCTTAATTTTCTTACATGCTACTGTAATTGGGATTGTCTTATTTATTTCTGCTTCAGATAATTCTTAGTGTGTAAACACAATAGGGTTCTGCTACGTTAGTTTTTTATTCTGC
>NW_007752789.1:7363-7612 GCF_000696425.1 Galeopterus variegatus
ATTTTATTTGTTTGACTTTCATTTCTTTTCTTGCCCAATATCCCCTGTTAGAAATATCTTCCCCAAACTTACTGGCTGAAAAGGTTTTATATTTTCACTGCTTAAGATGGCCCTAACTTGGGCTTGTCCTATATGGCAACTATTCAGTTAATGTGCATTTCCTCTGTTAACTGAGAAAAATACAGTATAGGAAAACAACTTCAAATATGTTTAGCTTCTTTGTGAACATAAAATTATATTAAAATCTGG
>NW_007752789.1:8264-8718 GCF_000696425.1 Galeopterus variegatus
TTCTAATGATCTGTTTTAGATCTATTATGTATTGATAATAGAGGAGTCAAATATCCCAATCTACACTGGCCTCCTACTGTCCAGTTGTCTAAACATCTGGAAGCCCAAATTGAGGCATTCCACCTATAGAAATGAATGTACTTGGTACAAGCACAAATGATTCTTTCATTCTTGAATTATTGTGTGTAAAGGAAATATACCAGGAGTAAGTAGAAAAGTATATTACTACATATTGGTAATGATTCCTCCTTTTGGGATTGGTTTCAATAACATTACATGCTCAGTGGACGTGAGGCCAGGGCAGGAGGGTGGATCTTACCTGACCTCACCTACTCATTTGGCCCTTTCTCTACATTGAAGTCGGTGGAGACAAACCTGAAGGCTTTGTAGATTCAGCTGTGCTCCCTGTGTGGGACAGGGGACCATCCATCATCACTGAGGAGCTCTTACTTCA
>NW_007752790.1:0-261 GCF_000696425.1 Galeopterus variegatus
AGTACTTTACAGTTGCTTTGTTAAAAATTCTTGAAGATATCCTTGACTTCTTTTTTTCTGTGACACTCAATGTCCAATCACTCAGGTTTATTTGCAAAATCGAACTAGGTTCATATTACTTCACACCACTACCATAGCTAACATAATGGTCAAATCACTGTCTCCTCATGCCAGAATTATTGCGATATCTTAATAACTGGTCTTCCTGCTTCTAATTTTGTTTTCTAAAAATATGTACTGACATGGGAACCATGTGGAGTC
>NW_007752790.1:4996-6149 GCF_000696425.1 Galeopterus variegatus
AAAAAAAACCCAAAAACCAAAAAACCAGTTTTGAGTGGCAACAGGACAAAGACTTTTAATAAATATTTATTTGTTTAAATTTATTCATTTTAAATTCACTCATTCAAAACTACTAAAATGCTTATTGCTGTATAATATAACTATTATGACCTTACATTGTATTGGGGGGATGATGGTAGGGGAGGTGCATCTTCTTGTTTTTGGAAGAAGATACACAAACCATTCAAGGTTCAATTCTGCTTTTATTTCCTCCTTAATAATAAAGGAAACTCCATCGATCTATAGGAAAATATTAAATATAAAAGAAGGTGCAAAATTGGTTTCTAGCACCAGTACCTTTAGTCAATCACTGAAGATGTTTCAATGCTATTGGGAGAAAAGAAGTCTTGAATGATGATGATCTAATTTAATAAATTAAAATAACAAGTTACAGGTATTTTTAATAATTTGGGAAATTATTTAAATAAAACCCACTTATTTTTTTAAAACTATATTTCCACCTTGTTTTTCAGCTTAACTCTTCAGAGTAATTGCTTCCACTTCCTTTCCTTCTCTTGTCTTTAAAGGTGCTCCAATTAAGCTTTCATTGTGACCATTGTGCTGAAAATATCCTATTTCACCAACAGCCTCCTTTCTATTTAGCTCAGTGGACTAATTTCGGTTCTCACTGTATTTGACAATCAGAAGTACTACACACAGTTGATTATTCCTTTTTCCTTGAAAGATTTTCTTTATTTGGGTTCTGAGACATCACTCTTTTGGTTCGTAACTATCTCACTGCTCAGTCTGTTCTTTGTTGATTCATTATTTTCCAAATTTGTAAATATTTGTGTGATTCAGGGCTCAGTCTCCTTACTCCTACTATATATATATATATTTTTTTTTAATCTACACTAACTCTTCGAGTGATGCCATTTGCTCTAATATCTTCAGACAAGATCTCTCCCTGAAACTATTGACATGTGTCACATACATCCCGAAAGTAGCTACTTGGATATATAATAGGCTTCACAAAATTGATATTTTTAATTGAACTTGTTTCACCAAGAATTCTGCTTCTCTTACACTTTCCCTATCTCTGGAAATGGCAACAGTACTTTACAGTTGCTTTGTTAAAAATTCTTGAAGATATCCTTGACTTCTTTTTTTCTGT
>NW_007752790.1:6866-8717 GCF_000696425.1 Galeopterus variegatus
TCTTCCTGCTTCTAATTTTGTTTTCTAAAAATATGTACTGACATGGGAACCATGTGGAGTCTTGATCACTTCTCTTTTCAAATTCCCCAAAGGCTCTCCATCTCACTGAGAGTAAAAGTAATTCTAACTATATGCCATTAATAAACAAACAGCATTTGAATATAATAACTTAATTTTCTTTCTCATATTTATAAATTCAGAGTGGCTTAATGTTCTAAACTCCATCAACTGACTGCTATAAAAAATCTTCATGGTTTGAGGCAAATCCAATTTGATTCTCTGCATTTCTGAAGTTGATTCATTTCCTTCTGTGCTGGTATTTTCATTGTCAATGATAAGTCTCCCTGCAAGATGGAATGTTCCAATTGCTTCCTGTAAGTAAAAGCAATACTGATTATTGTGGTAAACAAATTGTCCAGAATTTACACAAAGACCAGAAATGACTGTTGTGTTGGGTCTGGGGCAATTGCAATGTCAAAATTCAATTCAGTTGTCTTCTTTTTCCATTTATACCACTCCTTATAGGAAGACTTCTCAAGTGTGATCTTGGTTCAACAAAACCTTACAAAAGGATTTAGATGTAATTTTTTGACTGATTGTCATGCTGGTTATCAAATGTGAGTGAAACAATAAAAATAGTGTGACCTATGAAAAATCTGAAGTTATTCACAGAATTGTGAGTAGTCAGATACATGTAGTAACTTATGAGAACATTTTAGGAAACACATTGCCCAGGATCATCATTTTATAGAGGAGAAATAAAGATTGAAAAGAGAGTTGAATATGGGACTTCACTAAGCTGAACACTAATACCAAGGAACAGTTTTCCAACAGTGTAAACTGTGGGATGTTGAGAGCTATTCTGGAAAAAAAAAGTTTCTCTAAACAGAGATTCATGGTGTGTATTTCCCATTGTTAGTTTCTGAAAAAAACTGATGGATAAAATTACTGGTGAGATGGATTGCTTGACTTTCTTTTCAGTCATTTATCCAGCATGGAGTGGGTAATGTGTTGTTGCACATTGCTATGTTTTATCTATAAAAAATGTTATAGAAATGGGGCTAAATAAATGACTTCAAAATACATTAACAATGCCATTCACTAAGAAAATTGCTGAACACTGGAAGAGACTGATATGGCAAATCTGGGGAGACACTGAGTTTGGATTGGAGGACTAATTTAAAATGATCAGGTCTTGAATTTGGTAATTTTTCATTCAAAATTTCTAGTAGTTTTGAAGTAAGGATCTTTGAAAGAGGACTTAATTCTATTTAAACTATATTAAGTCCCCAGAGATCAGGTGAATATTTACAAATTATACACTGTGTACACACACTTGTGCAAATTTTATTTTCTGGTACTTATTATGCACTTGTTAAATCAGTTTTCATTATATGATCAGCCAAGGAGAGACTTCATATTTGGATTGACTGATGATCCTATATCTCAGATTGATGGAAATGGCTTAACACATGCTTCCTGTTTGTACAAAAGCATAACTTGGAAGGGGTATGATAGTACGGACCCAGTAGGGATTTTCAACTAGTTATAGTGTCAGTTAGGATGCTTTTGTTTGCAATCAAAATAAACCCCTCATGAAGTGGCAGGAAAATAAAGAAAGTTATAAGCTAGAGACGTAGAACCCACCCTCCAGGACTGGTTGCTTTAACAGTAGCTACACATATCAAGAAGGCAGGTGCTTTACTTCTCTTTCTTTGTCATTCATAGACTAGAAGTCTGATTTCCCTGTGCATAAGAAGGCTGCCCATATAATCAGTACTACATTGTGTTAGTCTACTTAGGCTGCTATAATGGAATACCATATACTGCATCGCTTTAACAACAAATATT
>NW_007752791.1:0-716 GCF_000696425.1 Galeopterus variegatus
GCCTTATTCACCTCATGTTACCCCATTGCCTGCATCAGAGCCTGGGCTGTGATAGGGCTCCGCGAAATGCGTAGGGGGTGAAAGAATAAATGTAACGTTTATTACAGCTAAGTTTTTCAATGTGGTGAAGGAAAAAAGAAATAAAGAACTAGCAGTGACTTTTAAACCTTATTTCTTTTTTTAAAATTATTATTTTTTTGAAAACCTTATTTCTTTCGTCAGTGAAAGCTTTTATTCCAAGAAAATCTAACCTAAGCCCCAAAATAAGTCAAGGGAAAGCAGCATACTCAAGTAAGGTTGCTGGGGGTTGCAAATAAAAATATTGGGTAAAGGAAAAGAAGAGATTTCTCTACTCATAGAATACTTCTGGCATCAAATGTGTGGGTTTNGTTGGCACAGGCCCCACAGGTTAAGCGCACAGTCCCACCAGACTGCCCCCACTTCCGACACCAGTCCCAAGTGGTGGGTCTTTGTCCACCTTGGCTATAAACCGGGGGTTCCCACGTCCCCCTCCTCAGGCTCAATAATTTTCTCTAATGGCTCACAGAACTCAGGAAACTATTACTATGACTAACTTACTATTGCTGGTTTATTTTAAAGGATACGAATGAACAGCCAGATGAAGAGGTGCACAGGACAGGGTCCGACAATGTCCCAAGCACAGGAGTTTCCGTCCTGTGAAGTCAGACTGTGCTGCCCTCTCAGCACACGGATGC
>NW_007752791.1:2622-2974 GCF_000696425.1 Galeopterus variegatus
TACCAGTTTGCACAAGCAGCTCAAGCCAAACATAGATTTCTTTACAGCCCATTTTCACCAAAATCCTCACTTCCTGACAGACCATGCTGCGAAGGCACCTTATAAAGCTGCGCTTGCTTTGCTTCCTCCTTTTCCTCCTCGTCCTGTTCCCTTTGGGGCGAACAGAGGAGTGATCACATCCAACCACTCATCACGGTTCTGCTGGTGGATGCTGGTGGCCTCTGGGGGACCAAGGTGAGACATGATGGGGCAAGTGCCACACCTCACTCTGTTCACTCCCCTCACCCCCCAAAAGCCGCACAGGGGCTCCTCAGATAATCAGGTGACTCCTGAGTGCCTTGTTCTGAAGGGG
>NW_007752791.1:5137-5361 GCF_000696425.1 Galeopterus variegatus
CCCCACTTTATACCACACTGATCCTGGGGGCCAGCTCTGAACAATAATGGAGATTGTAGTGGGTTGAGTGGTGACCCCAAGATGTGTCTATGTCCTAATCCCCAGAACCCGTGAATGTTTCATTATTTGGAGAAAGATCTTTGTAGGTGCAATTAAATTAAGAATCCTGAAATGAGTATTGGATTGTCCAAGTGGGCCCTAAATCCAATGACAAATTTCCTTAT
>NW_007752791.1:8491-8717 GCF_000696425.1 Galeopterus variegatus
GCTGAGACCTCCTTCCCTGGCAGCTCTGCCAGGGCCAGAGTCTGTGTGGCCCCCTCTGGGAGGAAAGGTGACTACAAAACAATGGACACAGTTTGCTGATGCCTCGGAAATTTTTTAAGGGTCAAAATAACTCCACGTGCAGCCAACACATACGACAAACAGCTGTACCAGTTTGCACAAGCAGCTCAAGCCAAACATAGATTTCTTTACAGCCCATTTTCACCAA
>NW_007752792.1:0-295 GCF_000696425.1 Galeopterus variegatus
GTTAGAAGAGAGATCTGAAGAGAGGCGATGGAAAAGTGTAGCAGAAGGAAGGAATGGAACATATACAGTCACACGTCGCTCAGTGATGGAAATACGTTCTGCGAAATGTGTCGTTAGGTGATGTCATAGCTGTGTGAACACCGCAGAGTGCACTTATACACACCTGGATGGTACAGCCTCCTACCCACCTGGGCTATGTGGTATAGCCCATTGCTCCTGGGCTATGCACCTGTACAGCATCTTACTGTACTGAATACTGCAGGCAATTGTAACGCGATGGTAAGTATTGATGTAT
>NW_007752792.1:1200-7739 GCF_000696425.1 Galeopterus variegatus
AAAAAAAAAAAAATTATTAAACAGAAGAAAAAATAAGCTATATGAAATGAGAGTCAGCGGAAACAATATTGCTAAATCAGACCAACAACAACCAAAGATACTGGAATTATCTATTGTACATATAATACATATAATACAGTAAAATAAAAATGTATAAAATAAATATGTACAAAATAATTACATGTGATTTGCTAAAAGAAATTAAAGATATTAAAAATATAACTCCAAACAGCATAAATATGTACAATCAATATGTGTCAATTAAAAAAGAAGAAAAGAAAAAAGAATATCCTCAAAGGAAAAAAAATAAAAAGAAAGGGGCAATTGAATGTGTGACAAAAGAATGAGAGACTATCAAAAGTAATCAGGTGAATTTGGCAATAGACCATATAGAATTTCTAGAAATGATAAATATAATTGAACTTAAAACCCAATGATGAAGGGTCAATTCTAGGAAAGATCAGTCCACACACTCCACCTTATACCTACTGATTGTGATTTTAAGCTATGGACAGAATGAATGGACCATCTATCTCAGGACTTGAAAAGTAAATAGTAGCCAACAGGTAGGAGAAAGAAACAAGAATTTTAAGTATGACTGAACCGGGGTTGAGTTTCCCATTTTTTCCTCCAGTACTGCCTGGCCTGGACTCAATAGCAGCTTAGAACCTGGAAGAGTGTGCCAGGCATAGGCAGACAGAACTCCAACAGAGGGGGAAGAGCTCTTATTCTGGTTTGAAGAGCAGGAAGGGGCTCCTAAAGCTCAGAAGTGGAAAGTTTTCCTGTGTATTTCTTCTTCTTTCCCATCGTCTCTCCCCTCCAACCCCCAGGCAATACTGCCACGCTGGGAGAGCCAATGGTGACATCAGCACCAGCCAGGTAGGTGCCAGGAAGAGCTCTTATTCTGGTTTGAAGAGCAGGAAGGGGCTCCTAAAGCTCAGAAGTGGAAAGTTTTCCTGTGTATTTCTTCTTCTTTCCCAACGTCTCTCCCCTCCAACCTCCAGGCAATACTGCCACGCTGGGAGAGCCAATGGTGACATCAGCACCAGCCAGGTAGGTGCCAAAATTCAGAGGGAGAGAAAACTTCTCTTACCGGAAGACATGGGCAAATCCCTATTGCCTCATCCTCCACCCACCTACCCACCCTCTGTCCCCCTGCTGCTTGTTTCCAGACACAGATGCAGTCATAAGAACTACATAGCAGGGTTCTGGCTGGCGGACTGGAAAGGGAGGCTCTGGGGCCAGAAAGTGTTGGGGAAATTGTGGAGAGGAGAGAGCACAAGAGAGTGATCCCATAGGCTGTGTATGAACTTTCAGGATCACCTCCAAACTGTGCATGCATGAATCTGACCCCAAACAGAATATGAAAGCCTTTGAGAACTGAACTATTGGGTAGACTGTCACCCAGGTCCCAGACTGGCCACTGGTGCTGCACATATGGAATCCATCTGAACAGCACTGCAAAGTGGAACTGATATTGGAACCAGATCTTGTGGGTTAGAACTCATGGCCTGGACCGAACCTAGGTCAATTGTCTGCTAAAATTAAAAACAACAACAACTATTCTCCTTAGGATTTAAATGAGACCCAGAGTCTCATAACATGATATTCAAAATGTCCAGGATACAATCTAAAATTATTCAGGATATGAAGAACTAGAAAAATCTCAATTTACAGTAAAAAGACAATCAAGATATACCAACCCTGAAATAACAGATACTGAAGTTATTTAAAGCAGCTATTATACCACCCCTACTCCAAGAAATAGGAGTGAATACTCTTGCAATGAATGAAGATAGAAAGTCTCAGAAAAGAAATAGAAGCTATAAAGAAGAAACCAAACTGAAATTATAGAACCGAAAAATACAGTAACCAAACAAAACAGATAAATAATAATAATAACTGGACAGGCTCAATAGCAGAATGGAAATAACAGAGGAAAGTGTCAGTGAATTTGAAGTCAGATCAAGAGAAATAATCCAATCTGAACAAGAGAGAAAAAAGATTGAAAAAATTGAACAGAGCCTCAGGGACCGGGGGGACAACACCAAAATGTCAATTATTCATGTCATCTAAGTCATAGAAGGTGTGGAGAAAGGGAATAGTAATTTAAAAAGTAATGGCTGAACACTTCCCAAAATGATAGTTTCAAGAAACTTAGCAAACTTGAAACGGGATAACTCAAAGAAATCCACTTCCAGGTGCATGATAATCAAACTTCTTTAGAGACAAAAGAATCTTGGAAGTGGTCAGCAAACAACAGTGCGTTCCGTGTAGGAGAATGCTGGTTGAATGACTGTTGATGTTTCATCAGAAACCACGGAGGCTAAAAGAAAGTGAAACTACGTTTTTGAAGTGCGAAAGAAAAGAACCAAGGGATGCAAGAGAGGTAGGGACCATGTCCCTGGGTGAGGACCTGGTCTGTCTATAATAGCAGTGGGAACACGTTAAAGGGTTTGAAACAGAAAGGTGTGATTGGGATCATGTGCTAAAAAGATCATTCTGACTGCACCGGGGAGAATGACTCGGTCGGGGCGGGGGTGAGGATGGGCAAGAGAGAATGTGACCGGTCAGATGTTGGCTGTCTGGCCTCGGCTGTCACGCAACTTCTCTGAGCCTTAATCTCCCCACCTGTGAGAGGGGAATAACACCACTGTGTTAGCCTACAAGCCCCCTGTGAGGATAAATGAAATCGACGTAAAGTGCCCGGCACAGGGGAGGAAGTTCAACAAGCGTGGCTCCCTTTTGCTGTCACCCTAAACAAGGTGAAGTCGCTAAAACAGTTTTCAGTGTCTTCTCCCTTCTTCTCTCTCCCTCTTTGGGTCTTTCACTCCCTGCCCCACTTGAGGAACGTCTGTGATGGGAATCGAGTGTAACTGGAGTCTGAGTGCGGCAAAGTCATGCTCTGGGTGAGAAGCGCATGCAGGGAGCATAAGGGCCGTGTATGGAACAGGAGAGGGGTCCTGGGATCAAGTCCCACTCCCCCGCTCTGGCAATATTTTTGAGGCTGCAGCTCAAAGCTGTCCAGATCTCTTAGAAGATGAACAGGAATAAAAAGTACTTTGCAACAGGAATCCTTTTTCTCTTGCTTTCTCTCTCTCGCTCTCCTTTTTTTTTTTTTTTGCTTCTTTTCATGTTGCTTCTGGAACATAAACTAGTTCAAAGCTACAACTCATTGAGCCCAAGACATTAGAACCCACCTTTGAAAAAGCTCCCGCATCTTCTCATATCCAGGGAGAATGACAATCAGAAAAACCATTCATTGGCTGCACATGGCCTGCAAAAGCTGTTTTACATGCTGGTCACTTTTTTTAAAAAATTGAGGTTTAGTATAAACAGAGGAAAGTTCATCACACTCTAATCTCACTGGTACAGCTCAATGACATTTTGCAAATGTAACTACCACCCTAATCAAAATCTAGAGCATTTTCAGCATTCTAACTGTCCATGTGTCCTCTTCCCAATCAGTACCACCCCTGCCCTCAGAGGTCATGATTATTCAGACGCCTCACCGTTGATTAGTTTTTCTTGTTCATGAACTTCACAGACAGAATCTATAGTATGTACTCTTTTACTCAGTGTAATGACCGTGCCATTTAATCGTATCATTGCATGTAGTTCCCCTGCCCTCAGAGGTCATGATTATTCAGACGCCTCACCGTTGATTAGTTTTGCTTGTTCATGAACTTCACAGACAGAATCTACAGTATGTACTCTTTTACTCAGTGTAATGACCGTGCCATTTAATCGTATCATTGCATGTAGTTGTAGATGCTCATTAGCATTGCTGTATAGCATTCCATTGTATGCATATACCACAGTTTGTCCATTATCCTGTTGATGGATATTTGTGTTGTTCCTAGGTTGGGGCTGTTAGAAATATTGCCCTATAAACACCATCTAGCACAGGTCTTTAGGGAAACATGAGTACTCATTTCTGTTGGGCCTATGCCCAGGAATGGAATTGCTGGGTCATAGGTTACACATATGTTCAGCTTTCATAGATACTGACAGTTTTCCAAAGTGGTTGAACCATATTGCATTTCCACCAGCAGCTAAGTGACAGAAATCTAATTCAAACTAGCTCAATCGAAAAGAGTACAGGCTTACACAAACAAACCATGGGACAAGGGAGGGCGCAGCTGCCTCAGGGTGTGTGGGAGACCCTGCCAAGTTCTCTTTGCTTCTGTCTGCATGTCAGCACTATTCTCTCTGACTAAAGACTGGCTTCCCCCACATGTCAACCTGGCCTCACATGTCCCAGCTCCACTATCATAAACAGACAATCCCTCTTCCCTTAATTCCAATTCAAAAAGTTCCAGAGAACTTCTGCTCTACTGCAGGGGCAGTGCAGTTCGGTGGAGGGAGCAAGGCAGTGGGGTCAGCTGTCTGGACTCCATTCTCAGCTCTGCGCCATCCTCCTTCAGCTGTGTGACACTGAGCAAGTCACCTAACCCCTCAGTTTCCTAATGCATAAAGTGAAACAAACACCTTCCTCAGAAGGTTCTTGTGAGTTTACGTAAGTCATAATAGTTGAAGCCTCTTGCCCATAATAGATGCTTAATAAATGTCCCTTTCCTCCCTACACCTTCAGAGCAGGAGTTCTTGCAGAGTTGGGTTGTGAATCCTCCCTCCTCATGATTCTTAAAACTGTGTTCTGTGTCTAAGGGCTGCTTCTCCTTGTCACAGGTTGAGACAACAATGACCAGGGAAGAGGGTCACCACTCTGGATAGGACATGTACCTTGCTGGCTCCATCAAATTACCGTGCACCAGTTTCAGTAGAAAAGGAGGGATTAAGATGCTGAATCAGTTAGGAATGATGTTAAAGGTAATTCCCCAAACAGCAGCTTAAACAAATCAGGATTCTTTTCCTTCCTCTGAGAAAAAGAAATACGGAGATAGGCAACTCAGTGCTGGCACAGTGGGTCCTCAATGCTATCGGGGCCCAGAACCCTTCCTGCCACCATGGTTCCACGCTGGCTGTTCTGCTTCTAGCACAGTCACCCACTGTTCCGAAGAAGGGGGAGGGGGTCCAAAGGCACATGGTTGCTGAGCCTGCCCTATTTTAAGGGACTTTCCTAGAAGTTTCACCAACAATCCCCCTTCATGTCTCATTGACCATGTTGCACAGCCGCCGTGTCAGGGGTGCAAGGGAGCTGCAAAATATCCTGCAAGGTCTCCACAAATATTAGCTGCCATGGTCCTGAGGTGGTGCCAAAACCACACCGGCAGAAGCCAGCAGCTTCTTCTGGGTAATTTTGGGAATGTTGTCACATGGTGGAGAAGACACCATCACTATGGAGAACACATTTTCTCTTCCAGGATGTCTGGCTAAATGGACATGGAGAGCAGGTTCCAGTAACAGAGCTGAGAGCATCAACGTCAGACGGGCAATCAGTAGAGAGAAGAGCTGCCTGGAGGAGGAGTCACTGAGTCCTGGCGGCAGCTGTGTGCTGAAAGGGCCAGGGCCACCAGTCAGTGCCCACTGAGGCCATCACCATAGCCCCTCCTAAGGAAAATGCCCTGTGCTCCTGGTGGCTGTGTTCTGTCTGGAATGGCCTTGCTCCAACCCTTGCCCTTTGGTCTCAGTTGATTGGATGAAAGGCTGGCACCTACCCCATGAGCAGCCAATCCACAGCTGGCTAACCGCTGGGCTCCGGAACTCTTGTAGGCCACTCAGATTGCCTGGTTCAGGAACTTGACCTAATTGTATGGAAAGAATTTGCAGGTGGGAGCAGAACAAAAGGAAGTCGATATCTGACATCTGGGAAATGTTCTGCAGCAGGGTGTGGTGGGCTTGTCCTAGATCTCACAGCCTGGGCTGTGAAGGCTCCAGCTCCGATCTCATGCACTTTCCTCCTACCTCCCAGGGGTCTTCTCCACCACAAACTCCCCCGACTTAGGTCCAGAGGGCCTCTGCTCCATGCAACCAAACATGCTGGCCCTCGGCAATTACAATTCAAGGTCATGAGTTGCTTCCAACAGAAAATCAGTCGGTTCCAATGATGGGATTACAGTCAAGCTTTTCAAAGTTTATTTTGGTAAGGGTGAAACACTTGACATTATTGTGAATATTCTTGCAAATTCAGTTAAAAAGTTCAATATTGAAGATTGAATTATTTGTGTTTGCAAATATAAATATAAATTTTAGTAGAACACAGAGGCAAAGCAATGTTCATATCTAATTAGGAAATCCATGGAGCAGAATTGAGATTGGAACTGTTGGTGGTGTACATGCAACTGAAAATTGGAATAAAGCTAACTGTAATGGTGTGTCAATTGAAGTAGAAACTGTAGCTGTCTATATGTATATATATGTACTCCTATGTATGTATATGCATACGTGAAGAGTAATTATACTACAATATTTTTGTGGCAAAGGTGATGTTGAATATAAAACACATTTCTCAATGGCAGCAGGGCCAGGACTAATACTTCAGGTGCAAATTTTAAGGGGGCACAAACAAAAACTCAGTAATTTTAAAACAATATTTACAAAATCAAAATTAATGCAAAAGTCCATGATGAACAAAATAT
>NW_007752792.1:8137-8716 GCF_000696425.1 Galeopterus variegatus
AATTTTAAAACAATATTTACAAAATCAAAATTAATGCAAAAGTCCATGATGAACAAAATATCAAAATTTTAGGTAAAGGCAAGATTAGTATTATTAATTTTTCTTTTTGCCTCAGGCTCCAACACGGCATGGCAGAGAGCTGCACAAAAGCACTCGTTCTCTTTTTGCTGTCTGTCTGTCATCAGTCAAATTTTTTTAAATGTTTGAGTCTTTGAAGAATTACTTTGTAACCCATTTTAAGTGTTTACAATGGAATCCTCTAAATTTTGTTTAAAAACAGTTGAAAATCTTTAATCAGAATATTCAACAAGGGTGCCAAAATGAATTTTAACTTTTGGCATTTTTATCACATTTCTGGTATTGAAAAGAGAGCTTTTAGCAAATTTCAGTTATTGTACACTAGAAAACAATTACATTTATGTCTCAAAAGCAAGGGAGGAGCTGAGCAAATTAAGTAATGAGAGCTCAAATGGTGGGCAGGATTTAATTTAGAAATTCTATAATTTTTTTTTTTTTTTGGAATGTTTTGACTTGTGAGAAAAATATCTTGATGGTGCTCCTATTTTTAATTGGGCAAAT
>NW_007752793.1:0-230 GCF_000696425.1 Galeopterus variegatus
GGTTTTGAGGGAAAATTGTTGAGCTTGATAGAGAAAAGATCACCAAAAAGATACAGCAACCCAGTTACTAGAATGGTACCAGTCACATAGTAGATAATCCTTAAATAGTTGATGAGTACAATGCGTAAATAAACAAATTTCATAATGAAAGCAAACAATTTGATACATTTTTTTTTTTTAGCATAGGAAATTCGGAATAGACACACAAAAAGGTGCTGTGAAAAGTGTTC
>NW_007752793.1:3414-4622 GCF_000696425.1 Galeopterus variegatus
AAAAGGTAAAGAATAGCTGATAAAGGCAGAAATTTTAAAGAGAAGTGTTTATTTTTATTATGTTAAATTTATTTAAAAGGAAAAGAAGTGTTTAAAGAAGAGAAGTGATGTGCAAATTTAGTTATACAAAGCATAATTATTTATAAATTATTTTATTATATTATTTAACACATTATTATATTATACAGTATATCATCTTAAATAATAACAATGATTAAATGAACAATTATAATTGTAATAATAGTGTAGAAAGGGTTTGATATATTTAAATCATCATCAAATATAAAAATAATGATATAAGATGGCCATTTATAAGCTGGTAAGATAACTGTCAAGAAAAATAAAAACAAAATATTTAAATATTTTTAAAAGGTTGCCTCAGGGCATTGGCTAGGGGTTGCAAAGTCAGTTAGACAATTCTTAATTTTCATATTTAGCTGAACTCATAAGGAAAGATTTTAACTCATTTTACTTGAAATCAACCAGTTAAATTTACAAAGAAAAAAAANTTTAAATACCTTAGCAAAAGTTATTTTAATTTCTAAACTAAGATTAAATGTCATTTGGAAGAACGAGACAAAAACTTATCAGATATGAAAGAACACAGGCATTTTACGTCTTTTATACTACCTGAAAAAAATTATTTTGAGTATGAACTTTTATAAATGTTAAAGAAAAAAATAGGAAGACATAAAAGAAATACGAAATTATAACACTTATCCAGGTGCTCAGTGGAAGGAATTTCTAGAAAACAGTAAAAAGAATTTATAAAAAGCAATAATTTGAAACAACTACAGGAAGCTGGTTGTTCCAGCAAATAAGTCTTTAAGATGAATGGAATAGCTTTGAAGCTAAACATTAAATGACAAAGGAGATAAATAATATTGATAACATGGTTCGAAGAAATTGATCTACTCAATGAAGGAAAATAAAGATAAATAAAAAGTGGAGAAAATGTATGAGAAGATATGTGATCCAAGTAAAAGTCATGTTAAATTTGGTATAATTACAGGAAAAAATAAGTTTGAATTTAATACAAGTTATGTTTTCCTAAAAATTGTACAAAGGTCATTAAATAGACTCAAAAAAAGAAAAAGGAAATGATATACCAGAAGTGATATCCCAGCAAAATAAATGGCTCTACAATGAACAATATTTTTAGAATTACAATAATTTAAATCTCATTTTGGGATATTTAGTATTTAAAA
>NW_007752793.1:4902-6207 GCF_000696425.1 Galeopterus variegatus
AAAAAAAATGTGGAAAAACAAATAAAAAATCTCTAATCTTAATATACTTCATACATAATAAAGTAGGAATTTATACTGTTGTCAACTTTATATATGACAGTCACAAAAAACTGGGATATTCATCACAGATGAAAATATTTCAAGTCCTCCACTGCCAATAATAAATAATACTGCAGTACATGCTATATTCTCTGATCATACCAGACCTTCAGAAATTAAGAAAAAGGGAATGGCAAAAATTACCACCTAATTTGCAGAATTTAATTTTTTTTGAAATACTCAGTTTAATAGGAAAAAATCAAATTAAGAGCTAAATTTAATTTGAATTAAATGAAAGAGGTATGAAACCAAAACAGGAATTTTTGAAACATTGCTAAATCAGAAGAAAAGAAAAATTGAAAATAAATTGTTAGTTTTGTATTTAACAAGCTAGAAAAAATTGAGGGGCCAGAAGGGAAAAATCAAGTGAAAGTAGAAGAAATACATAAATAAAAATAAATCTTAAATTCATGAAATAGAATGTAAAACCATAGTAGAAAAAAATGGTGGGAAAAACTACTGAATAACATGTATAATCAATCACTGAAACCAAGTCAAAACAAGAGAGTGAAGGAAAGAGACCAACCAGATAATGCATGAAAAAAGAAACAGAATTCAAGATATAAGTATCTTTAAAACTGAGAATAAATCATGCACAATTTATAACAAAACACAATTTTTTTTCAAATTTCTGGCAAAAAAATAAATTAACAAAACAAGAAGCAGAAAACCTGTATTATCTAATTATTAGAGGAAATTAAGGAGACAATATTAAATGTAATCAAATACCTCCAATAGGAAAGACATAAAACTAGATATTTGTTTGGATGTGTTCTATGAAGTGGGCAGATAATAAATAATTTTCATGTTATACAGATATTTGTAAAATATTGTGATATTCCACAATAACTCAATTCATCATAAAATTATAGGATAGTTATGATGTAAGAGAAGAAAAGCATAAAAATGAGAAAATATAAACCAGTCTCCCGTATATACATAGTTGTAAAAACCTTAAGAAAGCTGTTGGAAAATTTAATCTATAAAAAATTAATATAATTTAGAATTTATGTTATGCAAGAATATAAGAAACATAAATTTAATAATTTAGATTTAAAAAAAGAAAACCATAGAACCATCTCTGCCTATTGTTTTAAACGACTGAATTTTTCTATCTTTTCCTAGTATGTATCCTTATCAAACTTGGTTTTGAGGGAAAATTGTTGAGCTTGATAGAGAAAAGATCACCAAAAAGATACAGCAACC
>NW_007752793.1:7043-8716 GCF_000696425.1 Galeopterus variegatus
AAAAGAAAACCATAGAACCATCTCTGCCTATTGTTTTAAACGACTGAATTTTTCTATCTTTTCCTAGTATGTATCCTTATCAAACTTGGTTTTGAGGGAAAATTGTTGAGCTTGATAGAGAAAAGATCACCAAAAAGATACAGCAACCTAGTTACTAGAATGGTACCAGTCACATAGTAGATAATCCTTAAATACTTGATGAGTACAATGCGTAAAGAAACAAATTTCATAATGAAAGCAAACAATTTGATACATTTTTTTTTTAGCATAGGAAATTCGGAATAGACACACAAAAAGGTGCTGTGAAAAGTGTTCAAATTATCCTGTATCAAGGAATTGCCAATTATAAGAATGAAAAGTATTCCATTAGCTTGGCAAACAGTGAGAAAAAATATATTTGTAACACTCTCTATTAACCAAGTTATTGGGAAAATAGTATTTTCACAAACTCTTTGAAGATGCAGAAAAATCTTTATTATTCTTTGGAGGGCAATTTGGTTTCATATAGATTATTTAGAGACACGTATTATCCAATGCGGCAATTATACTTATGGGTTTAAAATATTTAAACACATAGGTAAAGGCACAACAATGACATTATGGCATTGTTTTATACCAACAGTACGAATATCTCCTACATGACTAATAATAAGAAAATAGTGAAATAAATTATAGAATATAGTGTGAAATAGTATGCAGAAGTTAAAGAAAAAACATCTTTATACATAAACCTGAATAATTGCATATCCCACTATAAGCTGGTGTGAGAAAAAGGCAGTATGCTGAAAAATATATGTATAAATATATAACATCCATGCTCCCTTGCCTGAGCATACCTGCATACACTCTCAAAGGCTGTAGTGAAATGTATGTGAGAACACAATACATTTTACATCTGGAGTATTGAATGGATAGAGTAAGAGTCATTGCCATATGATTATATTTTTAACTGTTTTAAAAAAATGCATTTATTTTATTATTTTTAATAAAACAGCTTTATTGACATGTTATTCACCTACCATACAATCTGTCTGTTTAAAGTGTACAATTCAGTGGTATGGGGCATATTCACAGAGTTGTGCAACTATTACCAAAATCAATTTTAGAACATTTTTATCAACATTCTCTATCCAAAATTCCTATACTCGCAGTAGCAGTAATTCCGCATTCTCCCCACCCTGCTCTCCCCACCCATCCACCCCACACCTCAGGCTTTGGCACTCAATAATCAACTTCTTTTCTCTATAGATTTGTCTATTCCAGATGTTTTATATAGATAAAACAATACAGTATGTGATCTTTTGTGTCTGGTTTCTTTCACTTTTCATGTTTTCAAGTTTCATCCATGTCTTATTTTTATTTATTTACTTATTTATTTATTCATTTTTAAATGGATAAGCATATGTTTTGAGAAAGATACCTTGACATATATCAGTCATGAGAAATGATAACATACCAAGAAAATACCAACACTATACCAAGAATAGCAAGTAAAGAGATTCAGTGAGTCTAGAATAGGTCCTAAATATCTATATTTTTATAAAATTTTATACTAAAGTCTGATGTACATTCCCAATTGAAAAAATCCTTCCTTGGAGACGTTAAGGGAAAGTTAAATTTTTAAAACCTTCTCCCTTTGTAAAAGGAAAAGCCTGCAACTTTCAGGAAATAAA
>NW_007752794.1:0-278 GCF_000696425.1 Galeopterus variegatus
CTAAGCATGTTTAAATAAATAAAAAGTTGGGGAAACATAGGATTTGAATCAACTACTAAAATACCTATGTACCTGAGTTTGAAAAAAAGTAAAATATGACCACCAAACAATGCAAAAAAAATCTATGAGTTATAACTATTTGCCACAAATGCAAAAGGACATTTCCATTTTTGCAAAATCTTGAAAGTAGTGGTGCCATAGCAAATTTCTGGCAGAGAAGCAGAGCTAGTCATTTACTCATTCTTTAGAACTTAGTGCAAATTTATAGCAGTGTCCTG
>NW_007752794.1:2110-2857 GCF_000696425.1 Galeopterus variegatus
GGAAGTGTTTGAAGCATGGGTGGTGGGGAAGACAGGCTCACCAGGAGAACACTTGGACACAAGAAGGACAGCCAATCAGCCCCCCAGTCAGCGCAGGACCACTCAGAGGAGACTGGTCAGGAATGCAGAATTGCAGGGGGTGCAGTTTGATGAAAAAACTCAGGCCCAGGTCAGAGTTTCTACCCAACCCAGGTGCACCGGTTCTCTGGAGAGCTGGAAGTACCTGTAAGGTCAACCATTAATCCCTGAGCTGCAAAAAAAGCCTTCCCTAGGAAAACAGCAGCAAAGCAGCCATTTAGCTCAACCACAGAGGTCAAGTACTGGTTCCCACAGGAAGTTCCTCCATTTTAGAAGTAAGCAAAGGACGAAAATTAGTTCTGGCCCAGGCACACCACCAGTGCATTGGGGCCTGCCTGGGGACATGAGGCATGGAGATGGTTACATGACCTCCACTGACACCCACTCCCACAGCCAGCGCTGATAAAAGCTCACAAAAACAGAGATAAAGAAGAAGAGATAAAAAGTGGAAGGGAGTGCATTTAAAATGAGAGGACTGAAATAAAGTTTGAATAACTCTCACAGCTGCCAAAAAGAAAAATCTGGGCTGAACAGTTAGCTTAGTTGGTTAGAGCAAGGTGTTGATAACACCAAGGTCAAGGGTTCGGATCCCCTTACTGGCCAACCACAAAAAAAAAAAAGGAAAGAAAAATCTAAGTTTAATCAATCTTTAATTATCCTTACCTCTGA
>NW_007752794.1:8186-8716 GCF_000696425.1 Galeopterus variegatus
TGTATGAGACCCCCACTGCCTCAGAGCTGCCCTGTCCTGGGCTGGCACTAAGGGCCCCCATTACCAAGCACACTTGGTGCTAAGGGCCTCCGTGTCCAGGCCTACTATCCACGGCCTTCCTGCCGCTGAGGTCCCCCTTCTGTTAAGGACCTGCCAGACCTACCCCAAGTGCTTCCTTGGCCCAGACTGGCCCCCCTGGGGACCCCTTGGCCTGGAAGTCCTGTTCTAAGTGCTTCCTCAGCCTGGCCTTACACTAATGGGCCCAGCTGGCTGGTCTGCCCTTAGGGACCCACTGGGCCAGCCTGCCTCTAGGGACCCTCTAGACTGGCCTTGCCTGCTCCTAAGGCTCCTCTGGCCCTGCCCGGACTACCCTAGGGCAACCCTAGCCTGCCAGGCCTTGCACTATGGGCCCTCCCGGCCCAGACTGGCCCAGAGCCAAGGACCACCCTGGCAAGTCCTGCCTGGGCTAGCTTTCTGCTAAGTGCCCCCATGGCCTGGGCTGCCCCTAGGGCCCCTGTGCCCTCGCCTGC
>NW_007752795.1:0-202 GCF_000696425.1 Galeopterus variegatus
TTATGACTGGGTGCAAGTGGATAGTTTTTAGGTGAATCTTAATGGTACGATGGGTTTTTTTTTAAATTGTATACTTGTACTTTTTGTAGCATATTGATACTGATTAATCTGATCTTATGTTTTATAACATTGAAAATCTGCAAGAGCTTGATGACATTTTTGACAAATATATTCATATGTTTCTGCAAAGAACTTGTAGGAC
>NW_007752795.1:4405-5196 GCF_000696425.1 Galeopterus variegatus
TTTCTAATCACCTATCAGAATCATTTCAGGAGATCTACTCCTTCCTTTAGTAAAATGGATCTGGCTTCCTGGGTCAAAGACTACTCCCATCTATGGTACATTTATTTGGCCATTTCTGTTGTTCATTGTTCTTTTATTTGGCATTAATGATGTTGGGAATACAGGGTTACTTAGATTAAAATCTGATCCACTTTTAAGTAACTCTTATTCTGGATGCCTGGCTATCTTTTAAAATTAGAATGCCCTGAGCTTGGCACTGCTATGAACTATGTATGCTCCATGAGAATCAGAGGGGGTAGATGACAGAATGGAAACTTTATTTTAATCCTTGGCATGTTTTAATTTTACATTGCTCCTTTTTATTAATTTAATTTCCTTCCAGAATGAGTTGGCAGTCATTTAGGGAAGTGCTAGAGGAGGTTGGAATTATTGCAGTTGAAATGCATATGAAGGTTACTAATCCGTAGATTAGTGACATAATGAACTCTAAAACCCTTAATAACCATGCCACTGTGTAATGACAGCCTGCATTCAAACCGCTTTAGTGCATGGGTTCCTAGCTCTACTTTGTTGGGCTTGGTAGAAATCAGCACATTTCAGCTGCACTCTACAGTGACTGCAGAATCAGCACTCACCTAGCATGTGCCAGAGACTATTTTTTAGGGCAGAGAAGGAACCATTTTCTTCCACCTGCTTCATTTATCCCTTTTCAAATATGGAAATACCAAACCACAATATGCTACATTTCTCTCACATTTTCATTCATAACAGAAGATATTTTTGGATTTTTT
>NW_007752795.1:5446-6142 GCF_000696425.1 Galeopterus variegatus
TTTTTTAAAACAAACAACAAACTTCAGTCAACATTTTCATTGCTTGCAAAAGACAACAAAATAAAACAGCTTCTGGGAATTCGACTTTTTTATTGCTGCATTTCACTCCATGAGGGCATCAGTACATCCAAGCTGGCACATGGTGGGTGTTCTAAAGTTAAAGTGCACAGGCCCCCTTTCCTCCCACCCAGCAGGTCATGGTAGTCACAGGAGCTCTTCCTCTGACCAAGGCTACAGGGTTTTTTTTACAGCTAGATCAAATGCTTCAGATTTACTATTAGATGGGGCATGGGTGATTCAAACAAAAACAAATACCCTCGAGTTTAAAAATAGAAGTTAAAAAGACTAAATATTTGCACTTAAAAAAGAAAAATAAAATAACAGAAACCTTCGTGGTGGACCATTCTTTGAAATTATCCTCACTAAATTATAATCATGCACTTTCCACTCTCTGTAATTAATCATTAGATTTCATTTATTCCAGATGCTTTTGCTTAAAGAAATTCAGAATGCTCATCCTTTTCGTTCATTGTAAATTTATTTCAGGTTTGTGGTCTACTTATGACTGGGTGCAAGTGGATAGTTTTTAGGTGAATCTTAATGGTACGATGGGTTTTTTTAAAAATTGTATACTTGTACTTTTTGTAGCATATTGATACTGATATGATCTTATGTTTTATAACATTGAAAATCTGT
>NW_007752795.1:6930-8716 GCF_000696425.1 Galeopterus variegatus
ATTTGCAAACTCCTTGCATTGGTTAGATAATATAACTAAACAGCAGTCTATAGATATTAAAGGCAAGCTTTACAGTGGTTTGAAATATTTCCCTACTCTTAAGATTCTCAATTAGGATTTGTGGTTAAATTCACTTAATATATTTTTTAAAGTAGTAAAAAGTTAACCAGATTTATTTACTTATTATCGTCGTTTATACAATTCCAAATTATAAATTTTTATGTTCACTAAGTGAACCAGTGGTTTAACCAGGATTGATAAACAGACTAATTGATCTTAGATGATTGCTAATAAATTTTGTAAAATGACAATGGCGTTGCTGCAGACACCGTGAGGCAAGTTTCATTTGTTTTTATGTATGTCGTGCTTTTTGTGATGACAGAGGTCATCTTGGGGGTTTAGTGGTAAATTTTTCAAGGTCCCTTTCATTTTTTACTTTGCTTTCCATCTGACCATTTTAAAATTCAAAAGCATTTCCAAAGGTTTGTAGGAAAAGGATAATAAGCCAGGTCAGTTTGACCATTTATTTTAACTACACTGAGGGCTCCACAGAACAAGAAGTTCAATTTAATGCCAAAAATTATGTCTTAGAATTATTTATATTTTTTCATTTATCCATTATTTATTCTACTCCCTACTCCTTGCAGAATAAAAATGCTTTATATCTATTCATTGGCATGTTCTTTAAAACCAGTGTTCAGTTCATCCCCTGCAGTCCATACTTCTCCCACTTTCCCTCTATACCTGGGAGAAGAGGGAGTGGCGAGCCCAGCAAAGAAGGTGAAGGAGACAGCAGCTCCAATCATCATTAAAAAGAAAACCATTCTCTCCATCTCTGCAGCTGTAATATTTGCCTGCTCGCTACAGAGGGAGCATCAAATGTTCCATTTTATATTTAAAAGTTTCATCTTTCAAGACCACTACTCATTTACCTTTACTCTAACATCAACTAATCAGAGTCATATAATGTTTCTAAATATTTTGACCTAAAACATATATGCGTGTGCATACATACATGCAATATATAAGTGAATTATATTTAAAGTTATTGACTTTGCAATGCCCACACCCCTCTGTGTAATGCCCACACCCGTCATAAGTATAGAATACATGGTTAATCTTGGGCGATTATTTCTGAAACAGTTTCTCCTTTGAACCTGAGACATATTGGCATTCCAAAGAATGAAACTATCTCACCTCACTGATAATCTATTTCCCAAAGATTGAGGTGTACCAATCATTAGGTCATTTTACCTTTCTCTCATCAGTTTTGGCAGGATCTGTGGGCATAGGCCAAATACGAAGAAGGGCTTCAACATGTTCAATATCAGTTTTAGATTATGATATATAAGCTTGATTCATCAGAACTTTTGAAAACAGTCAAAGTCAATCTTCTCAGTAACAGGATAGCTATCAGCTAGTTTTTCTGGACTGTGAATACTTGTGCAACCAAGTTGATTGATCTGCTCAGCAAAATAAAAATAGTTGGAATCATCCTAGCAACTTTCTACTACTGTTTGAACTAGGGCCTCAATGTAGATTTCTTGCTATACAGGCACATTTCCTATATCATCCACCAGATGGCCGTGAAAAAAAGAAATAGTGCTGAAAGTGAAATTCTGATTAATGTTATTTAATTTAAATCTTCAATCCAGATAAGCTCTGGATACCTAGAATAACAAAAAGAAATGATAGGAAAAGTTATGCCATTAGAGGGCACTTTTGTAATCTTAGAAGAGAATTCTGTCCTTATGGGCTGACTTAACCAAGATTTATTCTCAAGAAG
>NW_007752796.1:0-251 GCF_000696425.1 Galeopterus variegatus
AGTATTGGAAGTATTAGCCAGAGCAATCAGGTGACAGAAAGAAATAAAGTGCATCCAAATTTGCAAAAGAAGAAGTCAAATCTTCCCTGTTTGCAGATGGCATGACCCTATATATAGAAAAACTTATAAACTACCAAAAACTCCACCAAAAAACTACTACAGCTGATAAACAATTTCAGCAAAGTTGCAGGGTTCAAAATCAATACACAAAAACCAGTACCATTTTTATACACCAACAATGAACAAGCAGA
>NW_007752796.1:5855-6129 GCF_000696425.1 Galeopterus variegatus
AATAGATGCAGAAAAAGCATTTGACAAAATTCAACATCCTTTCATTATAAAGACTGTCAACAAATTAGGCATAGAAGGAAAGTATCTCAACACAATAAAAGCTATATCTGACAAGCCCACTGCCAACATCATCCTGAATGGACAAAGCCAAAGCTTTTCTTTAAGAAAGGGAACAAGACAAGAATACCCACTCTTACCACTCCTATTCAATATAGTATTGGAAGTATTAGCCAGAGCAATCAGGTGACAGAAAGAAATAAAGTGCATCCAAATT
>NW_007752796.1:8229-8715 GCF_000696425.1 Galeopterus variegatus
AAATACCGCATAATACCACATGTCCTCACTCACAAGTGGGAGAGAAAGAAGGAAGGGGGGGAAAGAGAAAGAGAGAGAGAGAGAGAGAGAGAGAGAGAGACAACAGAACTGTGGTTACTAGAGGTGGAAAGGGGAGGGGGAGGGGAGCTAGCAAGAAGTTGCTTAATGGACACAGGAATTATTATGCTTTGTAATGATGAACCTGTAATTATCCTGATTTGATCATCATACATTGTACACAGCTACTGATATTCAATTCTGTACCTCACGAATATGTTTAATCAACAATTTTTCAATTAAAAAAAAGATTCAAATGAAACTTGTAAACTGAAAAATATAACATATGAAAAGAAAAGTTTACTGGATGAACTTAGCAAATTAGACACAACAGAAGAAGTGATCAGTAAACTTGAAGACAGAAAGCATTAAATCTGATGCACAAAGAGGGGTGTGGGAGCTGGCAAAAAAAAGTGAATGGGGCCACAT
>NW_007752797.1:0-494 GCF_000696425.1 Galeopterus variegatus
CAGCTCCAGTTCTGGGGGTAGCAGTGTGGTGCAGGTTGTGCCTTGCCCACCAGGACCAGTGGGACCTTCAGTCTAGCCCCACTCTACTGCCAAAGCATGTCATGGTTTTCCCACTCCTCTACCACCACAGGAAATTTCACCAATTTGCATCAAGTTGCAGCAGGGCCATGAGCAGCATGGGGTGGCTGTAGTCAAAGACTGCAGATCAGAGCCCAGGTGGGAGCTTCAGGAAGCCGTGCAGGTGGTGCAATGATGAGCTAAGCAGCGGCCTGGGGTCTGGCCCGACCTTCCATAGGGAGGTGGGGATGGAAGGGACACAACAACTACTGGAGATTTGGAGACTGCAAGGCCACAAGAGCAAGGTGTTAATGTTCTTCCTGCACTCTCCGCTTGCTCCCCTAGAGCAAGGACACAATCTCGATAGGTCACGATCCTGGCCAGAAGGTGTGAAAATGTACTCCACTGTCTGAGCTGTGCTCTTGGGAGCCCTCAGC
>NW_007752797.1:2551-3090 GCF_000696425.1 Galeopterus variegatus
TCCTTCTCCAGTCAGCCCTGAGCCCCTGTACCTGCCACTCCTCCCAATCCTGGCAGCCAAGTCCTTGGCCTCCGTGGTTGACCTCCCACCTGACTTTCCTCCACTAGGCAGCCGAGGCTGCTTCATTACAGCTCCACACTTCAACAACTTCCAAAGCACCCAAACATCATTAAGCAATTTCACAGCAGTCAGGGGCTGGCCAGCTGCTCAGATGGGGCCCCAAAGTTACCTGACTGTCCATCAATTAAAAGGAATCAGAGGTCTGGGGGGCCCAGCATAGGGCTCAGGGTGCAAGTATAATGTCCAGAGCCCAGTGCAGAGTTTCTGCCAGACATGGAAGGGAAAATATCTCTCCTGGAGAGACCCTGCCTGTGACTCTGTTTGCATAAGGGCACCCTTTGGGCTACTGTAGAAAACGAGATAATGGGAACCACAATAAAAGACTCTCAGTGTGGCAACTGCACTTCTATAGTTCTGGGGTGGGAGTGGAGATTAGGACTGGAGGTTTCCTAATTAAAACAATAACAACATTAAGGTGT
>NW_007752797.1:8146-8715 GCF_000696425.1 Galeopterus variegatus
AAAGTTACCTGACTGTCCATCAATTAAAAGGAATCAGAGGTCTGGGGGGCCCAGCATAGGGTTCAGGGTGCAAGTATAATGTCCAGAGCCCAGTGCAGAGTTTCTGCCAGACATGGAAGGGAAAATCTCTCTCCTGGAGAGACCCTGCCTGTGACTCCATTTGCATAAGGGCACCCTTTGGGCTACTGTAGAAAATGAGATAATGGGAACCACAATAAAAGACTCTCAGTGTGGCAACTGCACTTATATAGTTCTGAGGTGGGAGTGGAGATTAGGACTGGAGGTTTCCTAATTAAAACAATAACAACATTAAGGTGTGTATGACTACGAGGAAAGGGAAATGATTTGTGGAAATCGAAAGAATGATTTCACCCTCGTGCCCACAACAACTCAGTTTGATAAGGGAGAAGTAAGAAAGAGAGGAATAATAATGATTTTCCTCACCTATGCATTGCCAGGAGCAGTGCCAGGGCCTGGTGAGGGAGGGCAGCTAAGGAGGTGTCCCGCTGGGGTGGTGCGGGTGCAGGGCCAGCTCCTGAGAGTGTGGCCTCTTAAAAGCTGGCTGTGTG
>NW_007752798.1:0-581 GCF_000696425.1 Galeopterus variegatus
CGTGTAAGGAGAACCTTCATTTGGTGCAGGTGGGGAACGGGCCTCTGTGTGTCCCTAATCACGACCATAACTGAATGGGAAAGGAGTTGGATGGGTTTTATTCAAGTTGTGTCTCCTTTGCCTGATGCTCTTTGGGTTGATAAAGTTGAAATAATGTGTATTATTTGTATGACTATGGATACAATCGTGGAAGTGGAATTGCTTGTGTACCTTATGCTGGAGTCAGTGTTTGTGGGATGGGGAGAGTGATACAGTTGGGGGGTTGAGGAATTGGGGGCTGTTCAAGGAAGAACATATGGAGTAGCACACGCAACTTTTATTGGAGATGCTTTCCCAAGTTCTCAGTGAGGAGTCCCTCACAGCAGGGCTAAAGTGCTAGGGTTCCCACTCAAGGGGGAGGAGTCACTGGAAAAGGGGCTTATGTGTCTAGGCAATGTCACACAGCAGAGTAGTGGGGAGTCCTGGGTCAGACAGCTCCAAAGGGAAGTAGTTTTTGAGATTTTCATAAACTTGGCTCATACATTGCTAGCTGATGTGGAGGAGATTTCCTAGGATGTGCAAAGCAAGCATATTTTCAATGG
>NW_007752798.1:5711-6762 GCF_000696425.1 Galeopterus variegatus
CCGTATTTGTTTTCATTTTCATTTGAACAATCATCTGGCTGATCAAGGCATGGTGGTTCTGCTGCAGGGCTGAGCTTGTCCCCAGCCTATGGATTGGTTATCCTGAGGCCAAAGGTGAACGACAGTGACTAACAAGAGCACAACATTCTCATGGCAGGTGCAGGAGTGAATGACACCCCAAACCTGAGCTGTACAGGCAAAATTAAGTCTCATTATTTCTATCACAGGTGCACATGATTTAGATTTATTCTTTCACCATTGTAATTCCTAACATTTTAAAAAACTTTACTTCACTTAACTTTCGAGGTATTCTATCATTCCATGGAAAAATAGTTTTAATTTCAAACTTTAAAATCTTAAGAAATATTTTCAAATGTATTCTGCATGAATTCGAAAATAATGGTGCACTGTAGTACTAGGCATCTATATTATTATTGTTATTAAGAATAATAATCATAAAGATTATAAGCAATAATTTATTGTATGTCCTCAGATGGCTAGCAGAGTGGTGTTCAAATGTTCTCATCACAAGGAAATGATAAATTTTTGCAATGATAAATTTGCTAAATACTCTAATTTGATCATTACATATTATGTACATATATTGAAATATAACTCTGTACCCCATAAATATATATATAATCAATAGGTTTCAATTAAAAAATAAATACATTCCTTAAAAAATAATCTTGGGTGTGTTTTCAACATGTGGTTTATATTGAATTTTTCTAAAATGGACTCCAAGGAAGGAATAAATAAACCTCTTTAGCTGAAGTATACGTCCCCTACAACATAGCTTCTTAAGCCTTCTACAGATCCCCTGTCATCTTGTTAAAATGTAGATGGTCACTCAGCAGGTCTAAGGTTGATCTGCTGCTTTGCATTTGTAACGTGATCTCAGTGATGCTGGTGATGCTGCTGGACATATTTTGAGTATCAAGTATTTTTATATTGAGGAAAAAGAATGTTACATCCCTGTTTGGGATTTGGGGGAGGTCAAAATGGCTTTATATTTGTTTGTCTAACAATTGTTATACATTCCATGCAATTT
>NW_007752798.1:7713-8715 GCF_000696425.1 Galeopterus variegatus
CTCACTGGCTTGACAAGTTATGGTGACTCTGTCTCCTAGAGATGAAGACAGGGATGATGGATTCTGTGTCATCTGGATGTCACATCTGGCACCTGAGATGGGAAAAGTAAAAATCAAATATCCACATGATTAATCATGTTACAAGAGGACTTCCCTGAAGAACCAGGTGGTACTAATCACACTGAATTGAGTAAATTCCTAGTGTTCTTTCTTACCTGGGAGCCAGAGGAGCAGGAACCCCAGGAGCTGAGCAAGGGCCCTCATGTCCATGCTGTGTCCTGACTGGAACTGACAGATGCACAGGGTGTGCCCTGCCTAAGAATATCTTCAGGGAAGTGGGCTGTGTTCTGAGAACATGCAAATCAAAGGGGTGGGACAGGGCTGGGCACAGCTGCAGGGTGCGCTCAGTCCTGATGTCCCCAGGTGTGTCTTGTTAAACCGGGGCAGCAAAGATTTGCCTGCAGAGAAAGTGTTCCTTTCCTGGGGGGACATTGTGTTACAAAAGACACTTTGGGGACAATTGTAAAAACCTGAGTTGACTTGGGGACTTGGCAGAGTGCTTTCATCGTGCTTGACTAGAGGTGGCCAAAAAGTGGTGGCACATCCTGTACACAAATCTGCTGCTGCCCATCTCAGGGCCTGAGTTTAATGAAAATTTGCTTTCAACCAGCCTGCCAGGATCACGTTTCAGAGCAGTGTAGCTCCAGATTGAACGTTCATAATTTTTCTAGGGAGACATAATAGTCTTTGTCTGTACCCTGGGCCATTCTCTTTCAATGTCCTTTGGTTGACCTCAACCAGCCATATGTTACCCCACTGGTGATACCAAAGCCAGGGAGGGCAGCGCTGCCTGCCACATGGCAGACCACAGGCCTGGAATGGGTATCCCTTAGGATAGTCCACAATCGGTGATGGCAGGAGGAGGTGTGTGCGCACCCCAGATCCCTCTCCTCTCATGTGGAATAACCTGGTGGTGTTTTTCCTGTGTTTTAAGAGGAGAAG
>NW_007752799.1:0-329 GCF_000696425.1 Galeopterus variegatus
GAACCCCAAAAATATGTATAACCAATTATGATTCAATAAAAATTTTTAAAGAAAGATCATGGAAGTGGAATAAAAACAATTTTGGCTTTGAAAAGTGTACAGATTTGATAGGAGATAAAGATAATACATTAGTGAATTATTGAGGGGTAAAATTATAGTAATAGTATTCCAAAGTCAGAGGTAATAAATGTAAGTGGCTGTAATTAAGGATGAATTGCTTCAATAGTTCACTTATTGAGTATTTGAATTCATTCAACTAACAATTATGTATCTCCTCTATACTGTTTACTATGCCATCTACTTTATATAGCTTATGTAAAATTCAAGAC
>NW_007752799.1:5858-6887 GCF_000696425.1 Galeopterus variegatus
ACAATAAAAAAATATTATCACGGCCCTTATACAGCTGATAGACTGATTTAAAAAACAGAATAAGGGAAGTACAAAGTGATCAGATGATGCTAAGTGTTATCAAGTAATATATATATATATATATATATGGGAAGGGTGGGTTGGGATGGGAGGACATTATAATTTTCAAGGGGTGATTAGGGATGGTCTCACTGAGGGGAGAACATTGGAATAAATTTTTGAAGGAGGTGAGGGTGTCCCATGTAGATACAATTCTGAGAAGTAGAGTGTTCTGGGTGGAAAGAAGGGCAGGTGCAAAGGCCCTGAAGCAAGAGTGTGCCTGATGTACTTCAGACCCAGCAAGGTGTCTAGTGTGGCTGTCATAGAATATGGGAAAGAGAGACTAGCAGGTGAAGAGCTTGCATAGTTCAAGGGGCCAGATCTTGGTAGGCTGTATATACCATAGGTAGAACTTTGGCTTTTCTTCAAGGTAGGGTAGAAACACACTTGAGCAAAGAAGTGGTAGGGGATATGACTTCTGTTTTAAAAGTGCCCGATCTCGTTATTGTACTGAGAATGTACTAGTAGGGCAAAAAGGTAGAAGCCAGGGGAAGAGAATATTATAAATTTCCAAATGAAAGATGATGGTGCTTTGACACTGGTGCTAGTGGTGAGAAGCAGTAGGATTTTGAATACGATTTGAAAGTCAGACAGACAGCATATATGAGAAAACTTAACGTAAAGAGTCAGAAAGAGAAAAGTCAAGAATGACCCCATATTGTTTACAAGAACAAAAGGAAGGATGGAGTTGACACTGCTTGCCTTGTGTTTCAACTATGAAATACTCTTTCTTCCTACAAATAGAAAATTTAGACGTCTAAATATTCTATCTGTGTGTATTTGCTTGGGTTACCTATATCTAAACTTCAGAAATATGAGACACATTTCTTTAATGTCTTGTAAAACAACTCAGGAAGTACACAAATTAAGGTCTTAGTAGTCATAAGATGTGGATGAATTGCAAAATCCTTGTGTAAAAGTATTTTTTTT
>NW_007752799.1:7646-8713 GCF_000696425.1 Galeopterus variegatus
AATAACAGTGATCATTGGGATAAAAATCGCATTGTTGTAAACATCTGCTGTAACCATTTATTCATAGTCTGGGGAAGAGCATCACATATTGGGAACAGCAGACTGGAGTGTCGGAACTACTCTATAAAAGGCCTGGTTTCAAATACTGGTGTCATCACTAACTGTGACGGTTTAAACCAAATACTTGATTGAGTTCGGAGTTTCAAGGTTTTTTCTCTCCAATAGGACAGTAATAACATCTTCCTCATACCATTAGTGAATGAAGGTTAAGTGAAAAAGTAAATAAAGCATACGAAATTATGAAAACACACAGATTTGTGATGAATGCCTCTTGAAGAATAGAACCTGAGGGCACATTCAGAGAATTGACAGTATTAGAACTGATTCTAATAGATACTTTAATATAAACGCAACAGAGAAAAAAATCGGGCCATTAGCATCCATGTCATTATTATTACTGTGTATTTGCAGATCCTGTCATTTATTAATTCTTTTGTTTAAACATTATTTATGATTTGTAAATGTTACTAAACCAGCAGTATCCTGGCATAGATTTGAATTTTGTGATGAAATGACTGTACAACAAAAAACTAAATAAAACAAACAAATAAACAAGTGTGCTGCCTGGTTAGCTCACTCAGTAGAGTGTGGTGTTAATAACACTGGGGTCAATAATTCAGATCCCATACAAGGCAGCCACCAGAAAAAAAAAAAAAAGGAAAGAAAAAAAATGATTGTAATTCACGTTCAATTCCCCATGTGCCACACCTATACTGTCCCAGGGAACATTCTCTGTGCTAGAATCTTCTGCAGGCAACACTGCAAGAGAGGTGTGTGGAAGTTTTTCTGGGTTTTACTTGAGAATTGTCATACATCTCCAATGCTATGTAAAATGAAGTGATTGTTACAAATAGGACTCTTCAAGCCCAAATGTGCTTCGTGTGGCCCGGTTCTCAGATTTCACCTTGCAATAACAAGGGTAAAGTTTTGGAGAAATATTTTTCAAAAGAACACTGCAGAAGTTGCTGCTACATCAAAAATCAACTTGGTTACTGTTAAAATTATAT
>NW_007752800.1:0-302 GCF_000696425.1 Galeopterus variegatus
AGGATGTTTTATTAGTAGTTGTTACATCTTGAATAGCACAAAAAAACTGAGGGACTATTCTTCCAATCTTGAAAAACTGTTATCTGATTCAACAAAATAATTACGTTATTGATGAGTCAGTAATATTTCAACATGTGTGCTGAACCAAAAAGAGGTTTTATTTTAATGAATATAATCTGTATGAGTGTAAGAAATAGCTTAATAGTAGATTATATCAGACTTAAGGACAACAGTTTTATTGGGTAAAAAGTGGATGACCTCACACTTATTGTTTTTCATCTTTGCATTTCCAAAAGGACTTA
>NW_007752800.1:5770-6145 GCF_000696425.1 Galeopterus variegatus
GTAGCAAGCACCAGGGCTTGATTAATTGTTTTGTTGATTGTCTACACCAGGGTTCTGCAAAGTAGGGCCTGCTTGCTATTGCTTGTTATAAATAAAGTTTTATTGGAGCACAGCCAACTCCACTCACTTAGGTATTATCTATGGCTGCTTCCACAGTCCATTGGCAGAGTTGAGTAGTTTTGACAAAGACATCATGATGCACAAAACCTAAAATATTTACTTTCTGGCCCATTATAGAAAATGTCTCGTTACCCCCTCATCTAGACTTAAAAAAGTGATGAGGAAAGTGTTAAAAATGTAAATTAAACTTTAAAAGGATGTTTTATTAGTAGTTGTTACATCTTGAATAGCACAAAAAAACTGAGGGACTATTCT
>NW_007752800.1:8089-8713 GCF_000696425.1 Galeopterus variegatus
TTTTTTTTTTGATGCTCCTGAAAGAATCTCGGATACCTTTATTTTACCAAATACTTTATATTTTATTCAAAAATTAAGATATGGAAGCTCTCTTCAAGACTATTTTTACGAGATGAGTATGTAAGCCAAAAATAGAAAGTTCAGTTTGGATATGGGGAGCCACATTTGTTGATCAGGCACAAACTCCTAATTTATCTTATGTTAGCAAGGGAAGTCTACCTCTTTTTTTTTCTTCCCTTTTTTCTGTTTTTATTCTTTTATTCATTCATACATCTAACATACATTTATTGGGAACCTACCATGTACCAGGCACTGGGGTAAAAATACAATAAGAAAGTATCCTAATACACAGGGACTACAATCTAACAGTGAGGGAAAACTTCAGTTAACCAACAATTAAAATGTTTTACTGAGAGAAGTATCTAAATCAGGTGGGCAGCCAGGTGGGCTATTGTGAGGAGGTGACATTGGAGCTAAGTCTCAAAGGGTGAGTATAAACAAAGTATTAAAAAAAAGTGTGAAGTATAAAGTGAGTATAAAGTATAAAGAAGCCAAAGAAAGGGGAGCAGACAATTTGTCTTAGTTTGGGTTTCCCTGAAAACAGAGCCTGTGATATGGACTCAG
>NW_007752801.1:0-1225 GCF_000696425.1 Galeopterus variegatus
AGCAAGGAAAGGACATCTAAGTAGGGGGAGAGCATGGGAGGGCAGGGGAGCCTGGTGAGGACCCTGTGGAGCACAAAAACCAAGCAGGGTGGTGTAGAGGAGAAAGAAGCATGCAACTTTCGCTGCCGCCATGTCTCTGACACCAGGATCAGCCAGGAGGAGTTCTCTCTTGCAGCAGAAAGAATCTGCTTGGCTGTGAGCACTTCCTAGCAGTAACCCACCTCCTGCCCCTGCCCCAGATTGCCCCCACAACCACTGTTTGCCTGTGCCATTGTCTAGTCCTACAGCTGTGGCCTTTCTCCTTGCATAGGAGTTCATCCTACACAGCACATCACATAGCACAGCCCATATTGCCCCCACAGTGCCAGAAACCTGTACAGCTCCAGCCAGACAGCCACCCACATGACCCCAACTGCCTTGTCGCCAGTTCAGCCCCACCTGCCCACCTGGGCCCAGCCATCCAGCCAACCACATGGCCCAACCCACCCACATGGGCCCAGCTATCTAGCCATTCTTGCAATCCCAACTGCCTGGCTGCCCACATGGCTCAACCCACCCACATGACCCCAATTGCCCAGCCATCAGTGCAGCCCCACCTGCCCCTGTGGGCCTTGCTGTCTGGCTGCCTGCACAGCCCCACCCACCTGCATGCGCCAAGCCATCAAACTGCCCACAGTCCCAGCTGCCTTGGCTGCCCACATAGCCCCTACCCACCTGTGTGGGCCCAGCTGCGCATATAGCCCCAGCCACAGATGTAGCTGCTGGTGTCCCCTGGAAATGCTGAGTCTACCCAGAACTACGGAGTCTACCCAGAACGACTGAGTATTTTGTCAGTGAAGGAGAAAACAAGATCATCCTGTGAGAGTGAGGCAGAGGTAGAGTATGTTGGGGTATTCGTGGGATGAGAAGTAGAGTAGCATATTTCTTATAAAATTTTCTAGCAATGGAATTGCTGAGTGTATTGACTATATTTTCTTATTTCTGTATTCTTGATGCTCTGGCATTTGGGGCCTTGATTCTAAAAACACTCCCTCTCCCAAGGATGGCTACATCCTAGAGACAGAAAATGACTCTCCTATGAGAGTGCCTTTGATACACAAACCAACCAATCCAGAGCCCACACCTGCAGCCATCTCTTTTATTAAACTCACACACCAAGGGCCAGCCCGTGGCTTACTCGGGAGAGTGCGGTGCTGATAACACCAAGGCCCCGGGTTCGGATCCC
>NW_007752801.1:5049-6209 GCF_000696425.1 Galeopterus variegatus
GTAAAATGCATGGGGGAATCACAAGAGAGTAGTTTCCCGATAGGTACAAAGCTTATATAACCCCCTTCATAGAGAAAGTGGAAATGGGGATAAATAAATGAATCGATAATTCTTAGCAGGGTTCAGTGGGCTTGGAGAACATACAACGGCCCGGGACAAAGTCTGTTTGGCCTGCAGAGCAGACAATGGCTGGTAAACGATTTTCTTCAAAATACTGAATAAGACAGTGGTCTGTGACAAAACTTTGTCCAGGTGTGCTGTAGGCTTCAGTTTTTCTTCCTGTGATATGAGTTGAGTTAATTAAAACTCAAGGAAAGAGGGGTGGCCCATGGCTCACTTGGGAGAGTGTGGTGCTGATAACACCAAGGCCATGGGTTTGGATCCTTATATAGGAATGGCCGGTTAGCTCACTTGAGAGAGCCTGTTGCTGACAACACCAAGTCAAGGGTTAATATCCCCTTACCAGTCATCTAAAAAAAAAAANAAAAAAAACTCAAGGAAAGGTCCATAGATAAAAGTCTTCTTCTTTGGTGGGTCTGGAATTTAGGCAAATAAGGGAACATCTTCATCCTGTGCTTTCTTTGGAGAGTGGCAGAAGATTGAGAGAGGGAGCAGGGTGGGGGTTGTTACAGAGACCTTGAGGCTACTTCTTTATTCCAGCATGTCAAAGCACCATTTTCTGATAATGGCTTTCTGTACCCCAACAGTTACTACCTTCATGAGTTGGGTTCTGCCCCCTTCCTAAACTTTATTTAGCTAAAGTTCTACCTCTGAACTAAAGTTCTTGTGGCAGACCTGATCATTTACTTTGCCCTTCATAGACTTGCTTTCTTCCAAATTCCTTACCTCCCAGCTCTATTAGCCCCTAAAGTCTGGCTTCTATTTTCCTCATGCCATTAAAACTGACCTTACTTCTCCTTCTAGCATCCCCACCCCTAATAGTTGGGGGATAATACTGATTAATGCCTGTACCTAATTCGGTTATTGTAAAACTAAAGAAGTATATTTTGTTATTCAAATAGAATTGTTTATATATATGACCAGCTCTGACAAGTCGTTGGCGTTATTTGCTGAAGCTTGAATGAGTCCACCAGCTTCTCTAGTCAGGTCTATTCTGGAGACAGAGCAGGTGTGAGAAAAATTGTGAAAGTCTTTAAAAT
>NW_007752801.1:7799-8713 GCF_000696425.1 Galeopterus variegatus
GAGCGCCACCACACTCCCAAGCGGCGCACTGTAGCAGTGCGCCACCTGGCCGGCCCCAGGTTTTTTAAATATAGAAAGAATGTGTTAATTATTTACACACATCACCATATTAAGATAATAATACAGTTACCCACTCAGTGTTAACTTTAATACCTTCTACATTGAAAATTACATGAAACAATTTTGTGTTTTTGGTATTTCAGCAAAGTTCTAGACTCCTATTTCCTTATTTGAAATAAGCATCAAGGACACTTGGGAGAGTATGGTGCTGGTAACACCAAGGTCAAGAGTTCAGATACCTTACTGGCCAGCTGTCAAAAAAGAAAAAAAAAAGAAGTAAGAAGGAGAAAAAACAAAGCATGCCAATACATTAATCAGTGAAACAGTGTAACACAGAGTTGCCAGGTAAAATACAGAATGCTCAGTTACCTTTGAATTTCAGATAAATAAAGTATAATTTTTTAGTATAAGTATGTCCTATGCAATATTTGGGATATACTTATACTAGAAAAATTTATTTGTTGCTTATCTGAAATTCAAATTTAACTGACATTCCTGTATTTTTATTTCCTAAATCTGGCAACTGTAAGGGTAAATAAAATAAGATTAAATTTTCCCTGTTGCCCAAAGAGAAAGAGATGTTTTCCTGCTTCCCTTCTTTTAGAGCACTTTTATGAGAAAACTTGTATTTGTCGGTCCTTCCTTTGTCCTTTTTATACGTATATATGTAAATACTTTTGAAAAGCTAAATTAGACTCTTGCAGATGTTACAATTCAGGAATGTTTTTCTTAACGTCCTTTTCACCATCTCTTTGAAATGTAAATGTCAAAAAAGATAGCACCAGTGCAGACCCCGTGGCACACTCGGGAGAGTGCAGTGCTGGGAGCGCAGCGACGCTCCCGCTGCGGGTTCG
>NW_007752802.1:0-446 GCF_000696425.1 Galeopterus variegatus
TTTAAAAAAGCATTTACTTTATGTATCAAGAAAATTTGGAAACAGTATCAGGATTTAGTATATATAGGTTGAGTTCAGGGTAACTAAGATTGTTCAGGAAACTAATTTGAACAAGTGCTTTCTGGATAATCACATATGGAAAGGAAAAGGAAGGGTCTTTTACCAAGTGTCCTGGATACGCTGGAGAGATGACTTCACTGCTCCATGAGATGTCAGAAGAAAGGTAAGGAACAGGGGGCATCCCTCCAGACTGCAGGTGATCTCCTTGGGCACAGGGAGAGCCAGGGGGTCTGTGCTCTTCTAGTACAACATTGTAGAGCATAGCTGACCATCTGCTGCTGGCTCTTCACACAAGGCCACCCCACCCAGAAACCGTACCACAGCTGGCTCATACAGGCACATATGACTGTGAACCTTGAGAAGCCACATAATGGTTCAACGGCCCA
>NW_007752802.1:2252-8713 GCF_000696425.1 Galeopterus variegatus
TTGTAAACAATAAGCTCTGACTAAAATATATGTGCTTTAAAATTTTATATATCCCTAAGCAGCTCTGATAGAAACAATATTATAAATCAAAACCAGAAAATGAATAGTAAGAAACTAACTGTTGCAATTCAAGGATATACAGGCTGAAGCTACACAGGCAAAATGAAATCCAGGGATGATAAGAGTCTTTTTTTCCAACCACATTAGAACTCCTCTTTGAAGAGTTTGTGGATTTTTTTTTCTTTTTTGATTTTTCCTCCATTTCCAGTGATGTTTAAGAACCTCGATAATGTGTTAATACATATGAGAGATTGGTGCCCTGAGCAGCTACCTGGCTGACCCATTGTTCATTTTTTCCTGGTACCTGAATAAGGGCTACCACATCTTTCTCCCCAGATCAGATTTCCAAAATACCAGAATTAGCTCACCCGGATTTGACTTTGTGACATGGTTGTATAGCTCCCTGCCTGGGACATGCAGTCCATTAATCTTCCAAATCCTTTAACCTCCTTCTCAGCTTAAAATCCATGTTATATTGTTATAATTCTATCCCAAATCTTTATGGCAAAACCATGATTCAGGGTTAAATCTACATCTCTAACTAGCTCTTGCCTGCATTTGGACAGCTTGTGGCTGGAGAAAAACTTACAACCACTCTGATTAATCTTCCTTTAAATTTCTCCCACCATACTTACCCAATGATGATGATTACTGCAAGAACCTTACAACTGGTTTCTTTGATTCCCTGTTTGTGCCTCTACTATCCATTTACAACAGAGCAGTAAGTGCTTCTTTATAAATGTAAGTCAAATTATATTGTTTATCTGCTAGAAACCCTGCAATGCCTCCCCACTTTACTCAGAGTAGAAGCCAAAGTCCTTATAATGGCTGACATGTACTTATATATCTCACTTAGTTCTAGACACAATGACCTTTTTGCCATTTCTCTGAAACTCCAAGAACACTCCTCTGTTTCCTCAGCTTTTCTCTTAGACATCCATGTAGCTAATTCCCTCATCTCATTGAATTTATTGTTCAAAAGTCACATTTTTAATGAGGTCTATCCTGATGGCTTATTTAAAATTGCAGTCTTCCCTATCCTGATACTTCCTAACCTATTTTCTGTTATTTTATATAGAGCTTATCATTTTCTAACATACCGTATAATTTACATTTTTATTATTTGTTTATTCTGCTTTTATTCTGTTCATTGTCTCCCACATAAGCAAATGTAATCTCCTTCTAAAATTCAGGTGTTTTTTGTGTTTTTTGCATTAATATTTCCAAACATCTGGAACAGCATGACTGGCATATAGCAGGTGCACAATCAATATATGTTGAATAGATGAAAGGCGGCTCCCAGGCTGAGGAGGCACATCAAAGATTAGGGAGGCAGAGGTGACTTGAATTTGCATGGAAGAGTATGAGAGAAATAGTTCAAAATACCTGGATGGGGCAGTCTTAAATCTTCTGCCGAATACTAAACTATGACACATATAAAATGAGATTATGTGGAACTGGACAAACCACAAATACCAGGGAAAGAACAACTACTTGAGAGGTATAAGCTAAACACTTCTAAGTCTGCATATGGTTGTTCTGACCAACCAGAGTGGACAGACCTTTTGAACATGAGATACACTTAGTAGAGACCCCACAAAGGTCATGCCTTAGAAGTAGAGCCCAAACCTAGACTTGCCTAAACAAATCTTAACAAACAGCCTTAGAAGTGTCAAGCTAATCTATAAGTAAACTTATGCCCTGGCAGACAAACCTGAACAATCTTTAAAGGAACACAACAGAATCCAGACAACAAATAGAAGACAACAGTCAGGGTTTTCATGGTTTTATATGAATTTTAGAATTGTTTTTTCTGTTTCTGTGAAAAATGCCATTGGAATCTTGATACAGACTGTATGGAATCTGTATATCACTGGGTAGTGTAGACATTTTAACAATATTAATTCTTTCAATCCACTAACACAAGATATGTTTCCATTTATTGTACCTTTTTCAAATTTTTCATCACTGTTTTATAGATTTTTAGTGTACAGAACTTTCACTTCCTTGGTTAAATTTATTTCTAAGTATTTCACTCTTTTTATGCTATTGTAAATGGGATTGTTTTCTTGATTTTTTGGATAGATTATTATCGATGTAAAGAGATGAATGATTTGCATATGTTGATTTTGTACGCTGCTACTTTACTGAATTATTTATTAGTTCTAACAAGGGTTTTTTAGGTTTTAGGTTTTTAGTTTTTTAGGTTTTTCTACATTTAGGATCATATCATTTGCAAACAAGAATGATTTTACCTCTTCCTTTATGATTTGGATGCCTTTTATTTCTTTTTCTTGTTTTTTAGGTTTTAGATTTTTAGTTTTTTAGGTTTTTCTACATTTAGGATCATATCATTAGCAAACAAGAATGATTTTACCTCTTCCTTTATGATTTGGATGCCTTTTATTTCTTTTTCTTGTTTTTTTTTTTATTTTTTTGTCTTTTTGTCTTTTTTCCGTGTCCGGCAATGGATCGCAACCCTCAGTGTTGCCCCCGTACCGGACCGGGGACCGGCAACGGGATCGCAAGCCTCGGCGTTGCTCCCGCGCCTCGCTCAGCCAGTGAGCGGGAGCCGGTCTGTTGTCTGATTGCTCTTGTTGGAGGCATTGCCCTTCTTGGTTCCAAATTATGTTACAAAGTGCTGTGGGTCAAATGTGTCCCTCAAAAGTTAATGTATTGGGAACTTGATCTCCATTGTAACAGTGTTAAGAGGGTGATAAATCTTATTATGGTAACTGAAAGGTGGAGCCTGTAGGAGGTGATTAGATTGTGAGGACCATGCCCTTGTGAATGGATTGATCCATTCACAGAATAATGGGTGTGGTTCTCATGGCTGTACAAGGAGAGCAGGCAAGCAGGTTAGCTCTCTTGCTCAGCCCATTCTCACCATATGACACTCTGATCACCATGGGACTCTAGAGTTCCCACCCAGAAGAAGGCCCTCACCAGTTGGGCCTCCTAGACTACTGACTTCACAGACTCCAAAAGTGTAAGGAATAAATTTAATTTCTTTGTAAATAACCCAGTTTCAGGTATTCTGCTATAAGCAACAGAAATGGACTAGTACACAAAGCTATAGTAATCAAAATAGTATGGTACTGGCATAAAATCAGACACACAGACCAATGGAACAGAATAGAGAGACAGGAAATAAATCCAATCATATATGGTCAACTAATTCTCAAAAAGAACACAAAGAAGACACAATGGGAAAAGTATAGTCTCTTCTATAAATGGTGTTGGGAAAACTGGATATCCACACACATAAACATCAACTCAAGATAGTTTAAAGAACTAAATGTAAGACCATAAAATTCCCAGAAGAAAACATAGGGGAAAATCTTCTTGACATTGACATTGGCAATGAGTTTTTGGAATACAGAACAAAAGCTCAGGCAACAAAAGCAAAAATAAAAAATGGGACTACATCAGAATAAAAAGCTTCTACAGTGCAGAGGAAACAACAAAATGAAAAGGCAGGCTATTGATTAGAAGAAAATATTTGTGCTTGCAGCCATACCACCCTGAGTACGCCTGACCTCTTCTGATCTTCGAAGCTAAACAGGATTGGCCTGGTTAATACATGGATGGGGACCACCTGGGAATACCAGATGCCAAAAGTTTTTTTTAAAGAAGAAAAGAAAGTATTTGCAAATATACATCTGATAAGGGATTAGTATTCAAAATATATGAAGAACTCACACACTATGATAGCAAAGAAACAACCCCATCAAAAAATGGGCAAAGGACCTGAATAGATATTTTTTCCAAAGAAGACATACAAATAGCCAACAGATATATGAAAAGGGGCTCAATATTACTAATCATCAGGGAAATGCAAATCAAAACCACAGTGAGATATCACCTCACACGTGTTAGGATGGTTATTAGCAAAAAGACAAGAGATAACAAGTGTTGATGAGGGTGTGGGAAAAAAGGAACCCTTGCACACTGCTGATGGGAATATAAATTGGCATAGCCATTAAGAAAACAGTATGAAGATTTCTGAAAAAATTAAAAATAGAAGTAACATATGACCCAGCAATCTCTCTGCTGGGAGAGATATACTCAAAGGAAATGAAATCAGCACCCGGTGGACACATCCGCTCTCCCATGTTCTTTGCAGCATTATTCACAATAGCTGGGATATGGAAAGGATATACCTAAACGTCCACTCACAGAGGAATGGATAAAGAAATTGTGAGATGTATGTGTCTATAAATCTCTCTCTATATGTGTGTCTATATAGATAGATAGAGATGGATAAATACATATAGGAATATTATTCGGCCTTAAAAAAGGAGATATTGTCATTTGTGACAACATGGATAAACCTGGAGGACACTATATAATGTAAAATAAGCTAAACACAGAAAAAAATTTGCATAATCTCCCTTATATTTGGAATCTTAAAAAGTTTGAATACATGGAAACAGAGTATAATGGTGATTGCTGGGCAAGGAGGGGAAGAAAATGGGGAGAGGTAGGTCAAAGGGTACAAACTTGCAGCTACATAGGATTAATAAGTCAAGAGGTCTAATGTACAGCATGAGGACATTAATATATTATATTGTATTGATAATATTATATTGCATAATAAAACTTTGCTCAGAAAGTAAATTTTAGATGCTATTTCCACACATAAACACACAAAAGGTAACTATGAAAGATGACAGGATAATTTGTATGACTGAGGTAATCATTTTACTATGTATATCAAAACATCTTGTTCTATACATTAAATATATACAATAAGAAAGACAACAAAATTCAAATACCGTATATTGTAACATTTACTATATCAAGCATCTAATTTCTTAAAAGTGTTATATTTGCAAAGAAGTAGAAAAATGTAGCCCATAACCAGGAGAAATACCAGCTAGCTCAAGGTAGAATGTGTAAAAGAGAAAAATTGTCTTTGATATTTTCTTCCTGAACATTCATATATAAATCCTGTATATATATGAATATTCATCTATGAATCCTGTACCTCAAAGCCTTCCCAGCTCCACCTAACCCCAGCACCATAGTGCTCAGAGATCCACACAGCAGTGCTCTCTCATCTTTCCCTTCCTCTGTACCCGGCTGAAATCACTGTTTGTGTATTATTCTTTTTTACTTAGATTTTCTCTCTTGTATATACCGAATTTGCAACTAGTTAATCTGATAATCCAACATACTGTCATAAAAAAAGGCTAGAGCTCCAAAAGCTTTCCCACCCTTATCACCATGTGGGGCTTTACCCCATAGTATTGTTATTGGTTTTTTTTTGTGTGTGTGTGTGGTAATATATATATATAGTATTATATATATAGTATAGTATATATATAGTATTATATATAGTATATATATATATATATAGTATTGCCATCTTAAGCATTTTTAATCATAGAATTGTGTGGAATTAATTACATTCACAATGCTGTGTGACCACTGCCTTTACCTATTTCCAAAATTTTGTTGTCATCCTAAACGTAAATTCTGCCCCCATTAAGCAATAACTCCTTATTATTCCTTCTCCCCTGTTTTTGGTAAACTCTAATCTACTTTTCCTCTGAAATTTTTTTCCTTTTAATTTATTTTTTCTTAATTAACCCATGATAATTATACACATTTAGAGGGTACAGTGTGATATTTGGGTACATTTATACTGTGCACAATGATCATAGGGTAATTAGCATATCCATCACCTCAAACATTTTGTCACCTCTTTGTATTGGAAACATTCAGAATTCTCTGAGGTAGCTACTTGAAATTACACAGTAATTTGTTGACTAGTCCCCCTTTTTTTGCTATGGAACACTAGATCTTACCTTATTCTAAGTTGTAGGAACTTCACTTGAGTAAGGAAAGAGTTAACTGGATGGAAGGGATCGCTCTGGACTTCGGAAACTCATGAAACCACCTCTTGATATGGTATAGTTGGACGCCTACTTTGAGTTTCATGTCTGAGGGCCAAGCTATTCATGATTATTGTTAGTGGAGCACAAGATTAGGGATGGACTTCTAAGTTGTAGGAACTTCACTTGAGTAAGGAAAGAGTTAACTGGATGGAAGGGATCGCTCTGGACTTCAGAAACTCATGAAACCACCTCTTGATATGGTATAGTTGGACGCCTACTTTGAGTGTCATGTCTGAGGGCCAAGCTATTCATGATTATTGTTAGTGGAGCACAAGATTAGGGATGGACAGACTGCGATGCTGATGGGATACAGAATCACCACATGTCGGCCAGATTTTCTTAATTTTCTCTTGCTTTACATTGGGTTGTGGTGCTTGAGACTGACATGAAGTGAACCTAGTGAGTGAATATCAAGTGGCCCCAGATGGGGGGTGAACTGGGTATGAGGTTTAAGGAGACAGATCCTGATAGGAAAAGATCAGTATTGCTGAATAAAAG
>NW_007752803.1:0-8712 GCF_000696425.1 Galeopterus variegatus
CCTTTCCTCTCTGCGTGCCGCCCTCCACTCCCACCTGATGTACATTTACAAACTCCTGGAATCAGAATCTTTCTAGAAGGCCCTGTTCTATACCAGTCAGATACACAAACCCGCAAAAATCCAATGATTCATTGTTAAATTTTGTCACCACTTTTCTATTGGCATTTTAAAGGGGACTTTCTTGAGATAAAATCTTATCATAAAAGCATCTTGGTAAGCCGGAGAAGATGATTTTTGTTCAGAAAGATGGGTCTCAATATTTTACTCAAGGCAATGAGAAGCTAAGGAAAGAAAGCATTATTTTTGTAAAAAGCACTAACCTGTCCATGGAAAATGCTAGTATGTTATGAATGCTAACGAGAGTTGCCTGGTAAACCTAGTCTGCGTTTTATTCCTTTCAGACTTCTGGTTTCGTGTTTAATTCCTGTTAGTTACCTAACATGTATTTATGTATTAAAGAAATGAAGTTAGTTGTACCATTCTCAGTGCTAATAAAAATTGATGCTGGAAATCTGACAAAGAAAACAGATGGCTCTCCAAAGACCCATCAAATCCCTCTGTCTGCAGCCATGCCTTATTTCCTGGATCCGACATATTTTATTGTTTGATGTAATTAACAATTCATATCATGGACACAATCGAAATGCCAGGTTGATTCTTTCTGGAAGAAAAATTTAGGGGATTCTCTCACACTCATGTTCCTTGTTCATTGTAATTCAGGATAGTCAGTGGACAGACTTCTGAGCTACACCATTTGTAGAGTGCTAGCCCCATATTTACCACCGAAAAAACCCAGGGCAAGCCACTCGATTATCTTTCTTAACACAGTTTCTGATTCAATAGGTCCGGGGTGGGGCCTGAAATTGTGCATTTCTAACAGACCACACTTAGAGCAGCAAGGCCTTAAGTCATCTAACTCATATGTGTGGAAACAGCAGTTGTAGTTATCATCCAGTGCAAATGTGTGGGTAAAATAATAGGTGAGAAAATGTTTGGAAAACAAAGAACTTTATAAATGGGAATTTTTATTATTTAAGATGTTAGTCCTTCACTTTTGAAACAAATCCAATGTGAAGATCAAAAATAGGTCAAATAAGATATAGTTCACTTGTCTGAAAGATGATTCCTTGCTTTATAAGAACTATCAGGATGGTATTTCTTCAATTATTGAGACCCGTTAATGTATTTAAGGTGATTCAACATTTAAAAATTACATTTAGTGCACGGCTTCTCACAAGCACAAGTATTACATAAAGCTCTGTATGCCAGTAATTTACTATAAACTTAAAGTGATATCTGCAGTCAGATTCTATTTAATACCTACATGATTATTCAACCTCTATCTCATCTAAAGTCTTAACTGAACTTGATTCAAAGAACTAATTTGACTGTTTTTCCCCACCAAGTGGATGAGTGGCAGCTGTAGCACTTTGTGTAAATAGAGCACACACTTATGATAAAACTGAAAGAATACATGCTACCCATAGCAGTGAATAGTACTACACTAAAGATAATGAAGTCTATTATTTTAGAAAAGTAGAAAGGTTTTAGTGACTCACAAAGGCAATACTCTTCGTCAATTTGCAAAATTTCTCTGTATGATTTTTAAACCTGCACCTAGTCCAAGCCAGAATTTACTTAGAGATATTCAACATAAATAGTTCTAAATTGGTGGACCACATCAAGCCAAAATCTTTAGGTTGATGAAGACATAAAGAAAGAGAACACTGAACGTGTGTGTGTGTTAATGTGAGGAATGGTTTTTACTAACCGCTGTAGTTCTTGCAAATTTACATTGAGCAAGTGAATCTAAGAACAGAAGTAGTACATGGATTATTTAGGACTTGTAAGCAAAAAACTGGAATAAAACCACAGATGTCTTAGATATCGAGGATAAGGAGTTGGCATGAAGTATTTATCATGCTGTATCTAAAAATTTACCATCCATTCGAGTGATTTTGCAATTTGGCCACCAGACAGAAAAACAAAATTAAAGTTTAAAATAAGTTCTTATTACATTATTATATACTGAAGAATAGAAATGAGCCCCACAAGCTGCAATTTAAAGAAGAAAAATGTCTACATCTTTGCTGCCCTAATTGATCTGAATAGCAGTAGCCTGGCACTTTCAGCCTAGTACCATTCCCAGTATGTAATTGGTCAGTTGGAAACATTTTGTAAAACATGGTCTTGTCTCTTTCTGATGTTAATGGCTTCTTGTTTATATGACTGAATGTAGCATTGACTATAAAGACTTTCATGAGCCTCTAATTTCATACTTATGTTTACACAGCAACGATTAGGAGAAACTATAATTCTTCAATTTGTTGAATAAAGTCAGGAACAAAGAAATGAGAAAAGTCAGAGATTAGATGACAGTGCAGTGGCTTTGATTGAATACAGTTCAAGAAAACATTTTACTGCTTCCAAAAGCATTTACAAGAGTCCTGGCCGTAAACTATATTTGAGCCATATTTGTCTAGATATTAAAAACAATTTGATATACATGCATGTTCCTAGCTATACTATTCACGATAGACAAAAGGTGGAAACAGCCCAAATGTCTGTTGATAGATGAATGGATAAACAAATTGTAGTATATACATACTATAGAATATTATTTGGCCATAAAAAATAAAAAAGTTACTGATATATGCTACAACATGGATGAATCTGAAAAACATTATGCTAAGTGAAAGAAGGGAGATGAAAAAGGTCACATATTGTATGATTTCATCTATGTGAAATATCCAGAATAGGTAAATCCACAGAGACAGAAAACATCTTGGTGGTTAGCATGGGCAGGGGGAGGGGAGAGTGGGGACTGATGGCTTCACTGGCTTATGGGGTTTCCTTCTAGAGTGGCAAAAATGTTTTGGAACCAGATAGAGGTGATGATTGCACAACGTTGTGAATGTACCAAATGCACTAAATTGGTTGCATCACTTTAAAATGGTTGTTTGTGTTATGTGAATTTCGCATCAATAAAAATAACAGTTTGAGAATGAGCAAAAAAGTAAGTGTAATTAATTAACACAATGCCTAGTTAGCATAGTGCCTGGATGAATAAATAAAAAGACTAGACTTCTCTTGCTACACGATCTCTTTTCAGAAAGGCATCTTTCAGATTTGGGGATTATTCTCCCCTTCTAGAAACAATAAAACTAGAAAGCAGTATTAAAATCATAGAATTTAGAAGAGGAAAAAATATTAAATAGCAAATAGTCTAACCTTGTTATTTTGCAGCTGAGAAAGCTGAGGCCCACAGACATGGCCAGCCTTAATTAGATAACACAGCCAGTTAGTCTCATCAGTAGATAAAAATCTAAGAGTCCAGATTTCCAGCACTCTTTTTGCTATTCCTCACTGCTTTGGCCATGATCCCTGAAAAGGGTGGAACCTGGTGGAGAAGGAAAGAGTTGGCCAGACAAGGGCTGTAATGAAGTTAGTTTACTCTTGTAGATCAGGACACAGGCCATATTTGAGTGTGGAGGGAACACAGCTGTACTAAGAAAAGGAAAAACAAAGTGGGTGGTAAATAAATTATCAAAAGTATAAAATGTAAATATCCCAACGGTGGATGCGATTCTATTTCCAGGAGGCAAATACCTAGATTTATAACTTTTTCATAAGGGAGGTTATTTAGCTTGAAAGGAGAAAAATGGAGGTAAGTCCCATTTAAAGCCAAGAAAAATAAATACATGTAACCCTCATATAAATTTATTACAATTATTTGAAATTTGAGAGAATTTTAGGATAAAGTTCTATTTCGAAGGAAATTTGGCTAACAGTAGTGCTTATAGTCTCACACTTGATAAAAACACAGTTTGCTTGAAGGTGAGTTCTTTTTTGATTCCCCACAAAGATACCTACTTTAGTTTTTAAAAATCCATCCTCAGGAGGCTTTTCCTATAAGATAGTTCAGTGGCAAGGGAGGGGGGAGAAGGAAGGGGGAGGGAGGTTTCGGTAATTGGCCACAATAATCAACCACATTGTATGTTGACAAAATAAAATAAAATAAAACAAAATTTTAAAAAAGATAGTTCAGTGGCAAGAGATCGAGGTTATCATTAAAAGGAATATCAGAGGATTTCTTCTCTTTTGTATGTAAAAAGTGAACTGAGCTTTTTAATTGCCTCTGTGTGTGTGCGTGCATGTGTGTATGTGTGTACGTGCGGGTGTGTGTGTTTTAAAGTTCAGTGCTGATGGAAATGTGCCAGGGATTGTAATAGTAAGAACTGGATTACAGCCAACCGCCTTTGGTTTTGGAGGAGCGAGCACGAGCCAGAGAATGCTCTCAGTATTGGTGGGAGGTTATTCGAAGTTGAGGGGGTCAGCATATTTGATGCCCAGGAGCAGAAAGAAACAATGGTTCTCTGATAATTAGGATAGTCATCCCAGCAGGGGAGCCATCATCTTTGTTTCTTGCAGACAGAAGTGTCTCCAGGCTATGGCTTAATCTTTCAAGGACTTTAAGGAATCATGATATCTTTGTTAGTACACTTCAAGCAGACCCTGCACGCTTACTTAGCAAACTCATTCCATAAACAGACATTAAAGAAGGTGAAATTCTAGGACTCCATCATTGTTCAAGGCATCTTTTAAACCGTAGCAGCCCAAACACTGCAAAATCACTAAGACGAATGTACATTTCTTGTCAGCATACTTATGTATATTTAATTCTCTTTTCTCTCTCTCTCTCTCTCTTTTTTTTTTTTTTTCTCTTTTGGTGTATTGAATTCTCTTTTTGTATACGGGTACTGTCAGTTGACTCTATTTTCCATTTCCTGAAACCCTCCTTTCTTTCTATTCTCACTAGTAAATACTTCTCCTGCCGATTCTTTAAATGTACATACAATACTTCTTATCTTGGCGCTTTTTAACCTTAAACCTCAAAATCAAAGCTAAAGTCCCACTTTTATTTTATTTTTATTTATTTTATTTATTTATTTTTTGTCCTTTTTGTGACCGGTAAGAAGATCGCAACCCTTGGCTTGGTGTCGCCCGCACTGCGCTCAGCCAGTGAGCGCACTGGCCATACCGGCCATCCCTATATAGGATCCGAACCCGCGGCGGGAGCACCACTGCACTCCCAGTGCCGCACTCTCCCGAGTGCGCCACGGGGTCGGCCCAAAGTTCCACTTTTAGAATTCTCTGTTTTTTGTTTTTGTTTTTCAGGCCATACACACTCACAGGTCACAGATGTGACCTTTTCCTAGGCCTACTGCTTCTGTGTCTTTTTTCTTTATTTCTTTCATTTCCAGTGCTGTGTCAGTGATTTTCTTTATTAATCTGACCCTCCAACATCCTCTCTTTTTCATGGAGAAAAATTCAACAGTTTTTACTATTAAAGATTCTTTTGACAGTGGCTGTAAAACTCCAATTATTATTTTTTTTTTTTTGTCTTTTTCTGTGTCCGGCAACGGATCGCAACCCTCAGTGTCGCCCCCGCACCGGACCGGGACCAGCAACGGGACCGCATCCCTCGGCGTTGCTCCCGCGCCTCGCTCAGCCAGTGAGCGGGAACCGGTCTGTATGTGGGATCCGAACCCTCGGTGGGAGTGCCACCGCACTTCCCAAGCGGCGCACTATAGCAGTGCGCCACCGGGCCGGCCCTAAAACTCCAATTTTAGTGATTTATATATAAGGGATATTCAGAAAGTTCATGGAAGAATTCGTATTATCTTTTAATTTGATTTTTCCATGAACTTTTTGAAGTGCCCCTGTATACTCCTAATTTAATGGTATTACTTGAGTTAATCTATTGTTAACATTTAGTTTACTTCCTATTTCAGCAGTTTAGCTCTTGTACAAAGCCAGACCCCTTCACTGCCAAGGTAGCGGTCACGTTAGTCTTTGGGAATAACAGAATTCATTGATGTCTTTTAGCAGCTACTCATGTAGCTAGACTTTGCTCATTCCAGAATTTACTTGGGACTCCAGCTGGGCCTGAAATCTCTAGTGGGATAAGCTAAGTTGTCTATGGAAGATGCTTTTCTGACTCACAATAAACAAAAAAATGTTGGGTGGAAAGATGCCATAACAGTGGAAACAAATGTTAGCAGGGAATACTGGAAAAGCAGCCTCTTAAAAACAACCAGTTAAGGAAACAATGAATAAGATGACAAACATCCCTGACTAACTGTACTTATTTAGAGAGGCTGCTGGGCCAAATGTGTGCACTTAGGCCTAGATTTGTGGGGAGGCCCTTACTATGCTTTTTACACCTGGGTTCTTTTTCAGCCAAAAACTTTAGATATGGGTATTCCAATGAAGAATAATAAAAATATCTTATATTTGCAGAAACCCTTTTCTAACAGGAAATCAAGTTACTCTAATACACTTTATAGATAAGGACAGGTTGAAAGACTAAAACTAAAAAGCCCACAGAAGTAAACTGTGCTGACAAAAGCAAGTCAGTGGCCAAGATAGTACTTAAATTTAGAACTTTACTTATTTCACACTGACAATTATTTGGTAATGTAAGAATTGTAGACTACCAATAAAATGTCCCATTTTCCCCAGATCATCCTGACAAATGATCAAGGCCTTAAACTATGTACACAAAATTAATTGGCTAGAGACAGATTCAGAACAAATGCATATAACCAATCTGTGATGGTTAATTTTATGTGTCAATTTGACTGGATTAAGGGATAGCTGGTAAAGCATTACTACTGGGTGTGTCTGTGAGGGTATTTCCAGAATTTGAATCCATAGACTGAGTGAAGAAGATTATCCTCTTCAATATGGTCAGGCATTATCCAAAACATTGAGGGCCTGAATAGAACACAGAGATAGAGGATGGATGAATTTGCTCTCTCTTCCTGAGCTGAGGCATTCATCTTCCCTGGAACTTAGACATCGGAGATTCTGGTTCTCAGGCCCTTGAACTCAGAATAACGACACCACCGGCTTTCCTGGTTCTCCAGCTTGCAGATGGCAGATCGTGGGACTTCTCAGCTTCCATAATTGTGTGAGCCAAGTCCCATAATAAATCTCCTCTTATATATCTTTCCATATATATACAGTCATGCATCACTTAACGACAGGCATGTGTTCAGAGAAATGCATTGTTAGGCAATTTCATGGTTGTGTGAACATCATAGAGTGTACTTAAACAAACCTAGATGGCATAGCCTACTACACACATGGGCTAAAACCTGTACAGCATGTAGTAACATGTACTGAATATTGTAGGCAATTATAACACAGTGGTAAGTAGTTACGTGTCTAAACGTAGAAAAGGAACAGTCAAAATATGGTACAAAAGATTTAAAAAATGGTACACCTGGATAGGGCATTTACCGTAAATGGAACTTGCAGGACTGACTGGAAGTTGCTCTGGGTGAGTCAGTGAGTGAGTGTGAATGTGAAGGCCTAGGGCATTATTGCACATTACTGTAAATGTTATAAACACTGTACACTTAGGCTATACCAAATTTATTTCAAAATATTTTTCTTCAATAATAAATTAACCTTAGCTTACTGTAGATTTTTACTTTGTAAACTTTTTATCCTTTCTAACTTTTGACTCTTTTGTAATTGTACAGCTTAAAACACAAACACATCGTACAGCTGTACAAAAATGTTTTCTTCATACCTTGATTCTATAAACTTTTTTATGTTTAAATTTTTAAAAATTTATTATTTTTAATTTTTTCGTTCAAAACTAAGAAACAAACACACACATTAGCCTAGGCATAAACAGGGTCAGGATCATCAATATTACTGTCTTCCACCTTCACATCTTGTCCCAATGGAAAGTCTTCAGGGGCATGTGGAAATGACACACACGCAGCTGACATCTCCTATGACAACAAAGCCTTCTGGAATACCTCTGGAAGGACCTGCCAGAGGCTGTTTTACAGTTAACTTTTTCTTTTTTACATAAGTAGAAGGAGTACACTAAAATAACAATAAAAGTATAATACAGTTAACCCTGAACAAAGCCAAGGCTAGTGGTGTCGACCCCCCACACAGTTGGAAATCCAAATATTTTTGACTCTCCCAAAACTTAACTATTTAAGTATTAAAATACTTTGCATGCTTCTGACCCCTCCTCCCCCCATGAAGACACCACAGGGCCTTAAGCAGTAGTCACCTCTTAAGTAGTAGTTAACAACTAGTTAACTACTTAACTACTAATAGCCTACTAATAGCTTACTGTTAGGTAGGCTACATAACTGTTTGGTTAGGTATGTCATACCTAACCCCCAATTTTCCAATATATTTATTGGAAAAAATCCATGTATAAGTGGACCTGCACAGTTCAAACCTGTGTTGTTCAAGGATTTGCTGTACAATAAATACATAGACCAGTAACGTAGTCATTTATTATCATTATCAAGTACTACGTGCTGTACAAAATTGTATGTGCTGTATTTTTATATGACTGGCAGCACAGTGGGTTTGTTTACACTAGCGTCACCACAAACATGTGAGTAATGTGCTGCACCACAACAATAATATAGCTATGATGTCATTAGGCCATAGGAATTTTTCAGCTTCATTATAATCTTATGGGACCACCATTGTATATGAAGTTCATTGTTGACCAAAACGTCATTATGCAGTGCATGACTGTATTTTACTATAAAGATTTTAATTTAAAAAGATTTAATAAAATCATAATTACGTTTAAAAGATATAAAAGTTTATAAAGCATAAGAGCTTATTTATATTAAAAAATAAATATATCATAGCGGCTTT
>NW_007752804.1:0-1878 GCF_000696425.1 Galeopterus variegatus
TGAAAAAAGCTGCTAAAACAAAAGGTTTCCTTTTTGAAAAGTAATTTTGTTCATTTGCTTAATTTTTTTTAACCCAAGCCCTCTTCTCTACTTTGGCTTTCATTGGAGTCAATAGGAGTGTGAAAGAATTGACCTCATTTGAAATTTCCTTTCAGCAAATGGTCAAACCTTTGTTTTCTGCTCCATTGTTTTTTAAACTGGTGCATAAAAATAATGCTTGTGCTTCAGGCATGTGCTGGCAGCTTTGACCTCCTGTAATTTCCTGATGCACACATTGCATCTGTTCTCTGCTTACACATGCACCTCAGCTCTCACTCTCACAGGGTGCTCTTTTGGCCCCTTGGTGGTGGCTGTTTGATAATTCTTACGCTTGTAATTCTTTGAATATTTTTTTGGTTATGATTGGATGAGATTTAAGCAAGATATCACATGCTGCATTTTTCCTATCAAAGCATCCCCATATCATATATGCATGATAGTGCGGTTGCTAATTTAAAAACCAATTCCAGAAGAAAAAAATGTCATGCTTCCCAGAGATTATAAATGACTAGACATAGATAAGCACAGGTGTATCTATCTCCAAACACTCTGATAAGAAGAAAGAAATACAGTTTGTGGTTTGATTTTCAAAGGGTAAAATGTAATAGAAATGCAAACTCTTGGTTTTGTATTTTAAATGCATTATCTTTGGAAAACATTATGAGGGATAAACACTGTAAAGCCAAAGGTTAGGATCTTCTAACAGTGATAATTGCTCTGAGGTATTCAAATGACTAGTAAGTTTTGTATATGGCATTTTATAACACTTTTTGGTTGCAGATGCCTTTATAATTTTACCTCACTTAATTTGGTAAAATGACATTTCTATGTATATAGAACACCTCAGTTCCTAATGATGGATTACAGGCATATTTAAAGTTCAGTTTTCAGGTTCAGACAATTTTATTCTTTTTTAATTTTTTTTTGTCTTTTTCCGTGTCCGGCAACGGATCACAACCCTCAGTGTCGCCCCCGCACCGGACCGGGACCGGCAACGGGATCGCAGCCCTCGGTGTTGCTCCTGCGCCTCGCTCAGCCAGTGAGCGGGAACCGGTCTGTATGTGGGATCCGAACCCTCGGAGGGAGCGCCACCGCGCTTCCCAAGCGGCGCACTGTAGCAGTGCGCCACCGGGCCGGCCCAGACAATTTTATTCTTAACAATATGAAAAAAAGCTTATACAAGAGACCACTTTCTTTGGCACAGAAACAATGAGCTTTGTGATCCATAAGAATGAAGTCATCATAAAATATTGCAACTTTAAGATATGAAGGGACTTCGGTTTTCTGTTTGGCATCCTAATAAGGGTAATTTAGGTAAATGACTTTCTAATTATCAAAATGGTGACTGCATCTACAAAAAAAATCACTTTTATAAGCAAGAAAACATAACCCAGTCAGAATATGTGCTGTAAAATTGATTTCAGCAATGATTAAGTAATGTGAGAATGGGTCATTGTGATTAAAAACAGCCATCCCACAGTCAGTTAGGAAACATGAGCATGCATTGGAGGCCTGGCTTGAGGAATTCAGGCATGTATTGTTGATGGCTTGTACGCTGGGCATTCAGAAGACATGGCAGACATGATTCTTGGCTTTCAGGAGTATATTTAAATGAAGAGACTGGACGTCTTTATACATTAAGACATTTAAGAATATTATAAGTCATCTGTATTTGAACGTGTAAGATGTTATTCCACTGGAAGTACTTTGTATTGATGATGGATTCAGGAATCCACAGGAGAAAGCCAATTATGGAAAAGACATAGAACTAAAGGGGCGGGTGGGGGGAGGTACGTGAAGGTAGAGGAAATGCAGTTATCTGGAAAGCATCAGGACTTC
>NW_007752804.1:6903-8712 GCF_000696425.1 Galeopterus variegatus
ATATGTTTTCACATACTTAGAAAGAGGTCCAATAGAATACATAAGAAATTTAACTGCAGTTAACCTCTGAGGAATAGGGTGTAAAGGAAAAGAATGAAACTTTTACATTTTTATTTTATACTCCTGCACTATTTTAAACAAGCGTGTATTACTTTAGTAATTACATTTTTTATCTTGTCAGTTAATGGGAAAAAAAATGGTAAAATGAAAATTCCTGAATTTTCTAACATCAAATCGGCAAAACAGGCCTGCAAAACTACCTATCTTTTACCTTTTTTTTTTTGGTCTCAAATAGGAAGGAGAGGGCCGGCCCGGTGGCGCACTGGAGAGTGCGCCGCTTGGAAGTGCGGCGGCGCTCCCGCCGAGGGTTTGGATCCCATGTGGAGACCGTTCCCGCTCACTGGCTGAGTGCGGTGCGGGTGCAACACCGAGGGTTGCGATCCCGTTGCCGGTCCCGGTGCGGGCGCAACACCGAGGGTTGCAATCCTGTTACCAGTCAGTAAAAAAGACAAAAAAGGAAAAAAAAAAATAGGAAGGAGAGAGGTGCCTCCTGCCTAAGGCAAATAACTTATAAACTTCACTGCATTTTCCCTCTCACCTGTAACTTTATCCCCTTCCTTTCTGCTGTCTTCCTGTAATCAGCACTTAAACATGTTCAAAACCTTCCCATTAAAAACATGACACAACGCCCATCCCTTGCCCAATATTTCCTGTCCAGTTACCAACCTCTCTACCCCCATAGGCCCTTCATAAGAACTGTCCTCACTCACCATTTCTATTTCCTCATTCCTGAACACCAGCATTTGGGTTTTAAAGCTCATCCCCCTAAACCAGTGAAACCTTTTCCCTCCCAAGGTAAGCCACAACCTTGAAGTACATCCAAGAACACTTTCAGTCCTTATCTTCTTGATCTCCTAACACTGGTGGTCCTTTTCTTTCTTCTGAAATATTCTTTCCCCTTTTAAGTTCATGCTGTCACTTTCTCCTGATTTTTCTCCTCCGTGGCTGCTCTTCATTCCTCTCCTTTGGAGGCTCCTCTTACTCAGCCTGCCCTTGAATTATTTCATTTCCTCAGAATACTGGCCCACGCCTGTGTCCCTCTTCTCAGTCAAAACCACTCCCATGGTTTCTAGTCAGGCATTCATTCAAAGAATATTTATTAAGCATCTACTACATAAAAGGCAGTTTCCAGGTACTTCACATTGTTCGAAGCACCCAATCATATCTTCATTTACATGCTGATTAATCCTAATTTACATCTCCAGCTATCAGCTCTCTCCTGAGGTTGGGATCTAGGTATTAAGGGGCACATCCAATTTTTCTACCTAAATGTAGATAATTCAGACACCTCAAATTCAAAAGTCCCAATTAAATTAATCTTCTCCTCTTGGCTCTCACTTCTCCCACCACTTTCCCCTCCCCAAGAAAACCTCAAACCTGTCTTCTCTAGGGTTATCTCAATGAACTACCTACCCAATGACCAAAACAAGATACAGAGGAACTGTCAATTTTAGCTCTTAAATAACACTCAAATCCATAAGCTTTTCTCCATCTTCTTTAATACCACCTTGGCAAAGAAAGCATTTCTTCCACTGGAATGGTAACAGAATCTCTTCACTAGTTTCCCAGCTTCCAGGTTTCTCCCCTCAACTCCCTTACCTTTCCACACCAATTTATTCACTACTGTAGCCAGGGGGGATTTTCTTTTTTTTTTTTCCTTTTTGTCTTTTTTGGTGACCGGCAACGGTTCGCAACCCTCAGTGTCGCGCCCGTACCGGACCGGGACTGGCAACGGGATCGCAACCCTCG
>NW_007752805.1:0-331 GCF_000696425.1 Galeopterus variegatus
CTTTTCTGGCCCATTTTCTCAGCCAGCTCCATCTTCTCATGCTGCCCTGACTGCAGTGCACGGGGGACCTCCATGTCCTAATCGGTCAGGATGGAGAGAAGTAATCGGCGGCCCCCTGATGCCACTGGAGACCCACGGCACAGGGAAGGGGGCACAGGGCACTGGCTCAGAGGTGCCTTCCGAGCTACCATTTCCTTTGAGGTCTCCAGCACCCCAGTTTACAGGTGGGGAAAAAAGGCCCAGGGGGTGAGTGTGGAGGCAGGGCGGGTGGCGCACCAGCCTGCTGAAGCCAGTACAGCTCAGCCAGCTGCTCCTGGAGCTCACGGGCCTG
>NW_007752805.1:2410-2719 GCF_000696425.1 Galeopterus variegatus
GCTGCAGGGGAGGCTCCTTCCTGCCTCTTCCAGCTTCGGGTGGTGGCCAGCAGTCCCGGGCACTCCAGTCTCTGTTCCCATCGTCCCCTGTGTGGCTGTGTCTCAATTTCCCTAGTCTTCTAGGACACCGGTCATTGGATTTAGGGCCCACCCTACTCCAGGGTGACCTCATCTTAACTCGATTACATCAGCAAAGACCCTGTTTCCAAATGAGGTCCCATTCCCAGGTACCAGGGTTAGGACTTGAGCATATCTCTTTTGGGTGGGGGGACACAAATCAACTCATAATAAAGGGACACTTGTCAACTC
>NW_007752805.1:8296-8712 GCF_000696425.1 Galeopterus variegatus
CTGTACTAGCTTGCTGGAAAAAACAACAACAACAAACAACAACAAAAACCAAAAAAAAAAAAAAACCCCACCCAAAACCCCGAAGAACAAGCTTCATAAATCTAATGGGAGAAATGACATAAATCTCTTATGGAATATGAGCAAAATGTTAGTTTCTATAATAACAAATACAATACTGTTTTATGAGAAGCTTCTTCTGAGTGCACTGAGAAAATGTTTCTCTGTTTTGTTTCTAAAGTATTTTTACAATATCTTAACAGCTTGACTTAGTAGTGGGAAGGGATCAGCATATACTCAATTCCAGCAGCGGGCAGAATTATCATGGAAGAAGTAGATGGTATAAAAATGAGGAAACAAACAAAATAAAGCAGGAAAGTAAATGAAAGTTCGTATTTCTTGGACTGTTTCCAAGATGA
>NW_007752806.1:0-358 GCF_000696425.1 Galeopterus variegatus
GGATTCTCTAAAGAAGAGACCACTGACTGCTCTAGCAATTCCTTAGTTTACAAACTCTGACAATCTCACTGAGACCATCCTATTTCTCACTCCAGGCCTCAAGCCCTATGAATTTCTTCTCTAAAATCCCACCTCTGATATACTCATTTTGCTATGGTGTGCAGTCTTCTTTGCTGCAAGTGAATAAAGTTAACTTTGTTGAGTACAGGGTGTGTTTCAAATGGACTTTGGCTAATGTGAATTGACAAAAGATTATTTTTATATTTCTAAAACTACTGATTATATACATCTTTCCTTTTTTTTTTTTTGTCTTTTTTCTGTGTCTGGCAACGGATCGCAACCCTCAGTGTTGCCCCCG
>NW_007752806.1:4794-10853 GCF_000696425.1 Galeopterus variegatus
TTTTCCTTCCTGCCATGGGGCCTTAGTATAAGCTGTTCCTTGTGCCAGAATATTCTTCTTACACCTAATCTTTGCCTTAGAAAATTCTTACTCATTCTTCATTTCTTACCTTAAATGATTTCTGAGGGAATCCTTTTTAATCATCTACTCTAGGGCAGATCTCCTAGAAATTTTACAGTAGCAGTTAAATAATCTTTGGATCCTGTGATTATTATTATATGTCTGTTTTTTCCATTAGAACAGGACTTGACCAACCATTATCTATAGGACAAATTCAGTTTGCTGGCTGTTGTTGCAAATAATGTTTTATTGGAACACAGTCTTGTTCATCATTTACATATTGTCTACAGCTGCTTTCTGTTACTACAGTAGCAGAGTTAAATACTTGTGGTAGTGATCATACGGTCTGTAAGGCCTAAAGTATTTACTACGTGGCCCTTTATACAGTGTATGTCTACAGAATTCTAAAAATACTTGTTTTCTTTCTCTATCATGTTATGTATCAGTCTAGTTCAACTGCAGTTGGCATTCAGACATTTTTCTGTCCCTCCTTCATTTTTACTAACAATCTTCCCCAGTTTTCTTTCTTCTACCCTGCTTGCGGAGTCCCACCTCTTAGTCAATGGAGTCCATCAATGAAGTCATAGTGTGTGTGTGTGTGTGTGTGTGTGTGTGTGTGTGTGTGTGTGTGTGTGTGGTGGAGGTTCTTCAGAGCCCTCAAACTGAAACATCTACAAGTCAGACCTTTCTTTTGCCAATATGAATCTCTTCTTAAAGCTTAATTATACCACATTATGATCCTAAAGAGTCTTTGTTGCTTTCCTTAGTCTCATCAAAGATGCTTTCCTAGGAAAGACTTGGAGTCATGGAATCAGAATTAGAGCTAAACTATACAAACACACATGTGTATGTGTGTGGATTGTATATACTGCCAGGTTCCTTGCAGGAAAACAGAAACCAGAGAGCACTCCATATGCTTTTTTGAAAAGAGGAGTTAATAGGAGGAATTGGTCAAATAGGTGATGGCAAAACTGAGAAACTAATAGGGGACAGTGAGACAATCCGGAGATTAGCAGCAACAGGAAGCTGCTACTACCCCTATGCTGGAGGGAGAGAGGGAGAAGGCAATGTTGCTGAAGGTCAAGGGCTGATGCTACACAGCCGAAAGTGGATACATGGGGAAGATGTAGCTGTTGCCAGAGAAACTGCTAAGGCAGAGAGAGAGGGAGAAAAGTACCCTTGTTTCCTTCTTTGCTGAACCTTCCCACTGGCCAAACCTAGCAGGGAGTGGTTGAGAACTTCAACTTTCAGGATTAGCCCCTTTGAGATGAGAACAGAACAGCGCAAGGGTGAATGAGGGCAATCAGAGGAAAAGGATCAAGCACCAGTGTATTATTTAATCAATAAATGTTAAATTCCCATTTTTCCCAGTTTTCAGTTCCATTGGCCATTTAGGTTCTTTATCTTACCACTAAGAGATGTAAAGAAAAGTACTTTCAATGGTATGCTCCAGGACCTTGAATCAGGTAAAACAAACAAACAAACAAAAAAACCAACTTTCTGAGAATGTAAAGGGCCATCCTGCTCTGAATTTCTTGAAACTGTCTCTGTTTGAAGATAATCAACTTGGTCAAGTTAAATAATTGGTCACTTTCTCAGCTGCTGTATTTACATTAATACTTTCTCAGTATCTCTCTCTTTTGCTTTGTCTTCCAAAGATCTTTATCTATTTATGACTCATCCCTAAATCTTGCAAAAGAGAGACATTTTCTCATTTATTCCATTTCCCCTAATTCAATTGCTATCCTCACACCTACGTATTCAAAATACTCTGTTTTATGGTGATACTGATTACACTCCCTTTGTGTTCTGAACACATTACAAAAGTCGATATTTTGGGCCAGTTTAGGCCTACTGGCTACCAATTTGTATATAATCAATCCCTGCTTTTTGCAAATCAGGCATTCCTAATTGAAAGACTTTTAAAATCCTAATTAAGAGTTAAAACTATTTGTTTTTAAAATTTTTGCCTTAAAACTCAAGTTTTACAAAGATATTATGTGCTATTAAAAAATTAGCACAATATAAACAAAAATATATTGCTATACACTGAGCATAATCAATAATCCTAATCTAGCTCTCATAGATGGAGTATTGGAAGCGTGATTGGGAATGTTAATTTTGTGATTGGAAAAAATCGAAAATACTTTTCTGAAAGAAAATGTAAGTAACGACAGAAGATTTAACCAAATTAAATCTTTTAAAACGTTAGTACCTCTGATAAAGTAGAGGGGAAGGGGATCTCTACTGGCAGCTAAGTTGTAAGGGGGGAACCAGGAATTTAGATGGAAACAACAACTTGCAAAATGCGCTGGAAAATCAGATAAACTGTATCAAACGAATCATGATTACAGACTAACTATATTGATCTCCTAAAGTCAAACTCTTCTAACACCAATTCCTGCAGACCCATACATTCTAATATAATACCATAGACCAATTCATCCAACAGTAACTCTACCCATTCTTACGTGTTCTGAAAATCCAATCACTGATTGTGACAGAAATCCAATCATCGACTGTGACAGAAATTAGTTCACAAATTCTAACCAATCCCTGCCAAAACCACTCTGTGACTAACTCTAGCACCCAAAACCCTTTAAGCACCCTTCCCTAACTCCCTCTTTGGTGTCCATGCTGCTATAGAGGTGTTCCCAGTGGTACTGGCTGATGGTTTTTATTGAGTACATTTATTTATAGGATGATAAGTTTTATGTTACACATCAATGAGACATGCTATTTTCAAAACTTACTAAGGACTTATCTTCAAAATTGCCTATATACTGTTTTAACAAGTGCTAGAATAATTTCTTTTTAGCAGTACATGTTTAGTTTTTAACATTTTACTTATTTTTCAAAATCTCAGCATGTAGTCTAGCAATCATTCAGTCAGGCTTTAAACCAAAAGTTATTTTTCTTTCTAAGTGATTTAAATATTATCTCTAATGTATCTCATAACAAACATTGATTTAGGCTGTTATGCTTCCTACAAACTTTATTACTTATTCAAATTTTACCAGTTTAATAAGGCTAATCTTAACCGGTGCTCTTTTACTATAATCTTTTGTGAGAACATCTGCTGATAAAATTTCCCCCTCAATTGAGTAAACTTCAATCTACTGATTTAGGATATAACTCGTAGAGAGCTACGCATAGTAGTTGTTTTTTAATGTGGAGGTTCATAACTCTAATAATTTGGAAAATAACTGTCTTTGTTTGAGTATCTACTATATGCCAGTAATGGGGCTACACACTTTTAATATATTGCTTCTAATCCTCATAATAATCTTTCAAATGGGTTAATTATAATCCTAATTTTACAGATTAATAACTAAGGGAAGAATGTTTAAAACACATGTAAGTAACTAAGCAGATGAGCTGGATCTAAAGCCTGTGCTTTATTCAGTATATATGATGCCTCCTTCATGCCCGCCCCCCACCTTTGTTTTCCTCTGGGTTTTAAAAATTATGTAGCATTTCATTTATCTAGAAGTTAGATTTCTAATCTCAATAAACTGAAGAGATTTATAGAAAGCCAAAAAATAAAGTAAAATAAAAAGCCAGAAGTGATTGAGAAAAATAGTACTTATAGCACCCACATATTTAATATCACTTTCAGCTTACAACTTACAGGCTTTATATTTTGTGCAGAATATGTAATAAATTCTACTATGTAATTATAGGAGGCATTGCTATGGATTAAATGTATCCCCTAAAAGTTGGTGTATTGGAAACTTGAGCCCATTGTAACAGTGTTAAGAGGATGGGAAATCCTATTGTGGTATTTGAAACGTGGGGCCATTAATAGGTGATAAGATTATGAGAACTGTGCCCTGGTGATAGACTGATCCATTCATGGAGTAATGGGCTTGGTTCTGATGGCTTTAAAAGGAGAGCAAGTGAGGAGGTTAGCTCTCTTTTGCTTAGCTTGTTCTTGCTATGTGACACCCTGGCCACCACAGGACCTTGGAGAGAGTCCCACTAAGAAGAAGTTCCTCACCAGATGTGCCCCCTGGATTAGGGTATTGTTCTGTATGCTTGCACCACAGATAGAGTCTCTTTCTGCTTTTTTGACACGACTTATGTTGGTGGAGTACTACTGTTTTTACTCATGCAAAGCTCATAATGGAGGTGGGGCTGTGTTTCCCCTGGTCTAGCTTCAATTTTAGACAGGACCTGAGCTTCAAGAGTTGGACTTTGCCTTGTTTTGGTGGGGTTCTTGGGAAGGAATGAAGTTCCTGCCCTTCTCCTTTCCGCATATTGTTTTTATTTCTATCCCTCCCTCTAGAGGCAGCCAACCTTTGGATGCAACATAGGACAGAATGGTTTCCTACTCCTTCTGCGATGGCAAATGGCTCTCGCTCTGTTCCTTCTCCTGTAACAGCTAACTTTTGCCAGGGACTAGAGGGCATGAGAATTTCCTGTGTCCGTCCCAGAGACAAAATTGCTTTTGCTTTGTATGCCGAAAGGGTCAGGGACACAGCCCTGGGGGGAGGGGGGGAGGGTGGGTAAACCACCAAATGTTTTCTTCACTGAAGCAAAGACATGGCAAGTGGATGTGGATTCCCCTTGTTTCTGTGGCTTTTAGGATTTCTAAACTGTTAAGCTAGCCCTCACTTGGTCTTTAAGAATTCATTAAAATTTCAAGTGTTCCTATATTCTTTTATGATTGCTCTTTCCTCCTTCTGTGCTCTTTCGAAGGTAGAATGGTTGTGTGTTCCACCCTTCTTCCAAGGGGCTTGTTACCTTTTGAAATCAATTCACTTGGTTGCTTTGCAAATGTAGCTCTTTGATGGGCTCAAAAAAGTATAATTTCTATATTATCTAGATTTTTTGTCATTACTGTGGAGTGGGGTTAACATTCTCTTTGGCTCTCTATATCCTGAGTAGAAGCAAAATTCCCAGAATCATTTGTTTTTAACAGAGTTGTCTTTTCCTCTTCACTTCCTGGCAGTGCCCAGCCTGGTACCAAAGCTCAACGATACGAATCCCCACTCCCCTTTCCTACCTCCTAGAAATCCTGTGTTTCTTTTATGCTTATCCACGTCATAAAGCAATGTGAGGAGCCATCTCAGATGAGTATGATGCACATGGAAACCAGGACATTGCTCTTACTAATGTAGTGACTATACATTTGACAGTTAGCATAGGTGAAATAACATTTCCATTCCCCAATGTGCATGTAGCTCTGTTGAGGCAAGCTCAGGCTTCCGGGCAATGATGGGGTCTTTGTTTCCCTCTTCTCCAGTTCTTCTTAGTGGTTTGCCCCTGGTCTACCAGCCCCAGCACTTTCAGAGCAACACAAGAACTTCTTGAAAAGCTGGATTGTTTTTGACAACACAATGTCTAATCCAGCGGAGGGAGGATAGTTTCATCTCACCTGGAAAGTAACCCTCCCCATACATGTGACCTTAATAGTTTATATTTCAGCTTAGAAAAGAAAACCAGTATGAAGTAGCATTTTCATATAAAACACATGTTTCATATCCTGCTACTGTTCTCCTACATTCTTTCTCTCCAGTTAAGGTTTATATACCTTGGGGAAATAAACCATCCTCTGGGTCTCATGCCCTAATTTAGTGAAGAAAACAAAAATCCTTGCTGTTCTTGGACAGGGATAGTGTTTCAAGACAATAATTTCTATGGGTAAACCACTTAAGGGCAATCTTTGGGTCATTATTTTCTGATCTCTGTTCTTCTTCCAAATCTTTCATTGTGGTGGAAGTGTCTTTTCCGTGTCTTCTCATCTCTCCTGGTCCTTCAACAATTTTTCAGGCTGTTTCTAGTGAGATTGTCTAGTTGGAAAAGACACTTCAATAAAGTAATCTGAAGAAATTGGGGGGCAGTTCCACTATCCCATTTCTGCATATTTCTCTTTCCTTGCTTCCTAATGACTAAGTATTGAATATGTAGTAGCTTTCTTTGACTTCCATTACTCTAGCTTTTTAAATTTTCCTTCCCCACGTGGAAGCAAAGAAGGAAAACAGCCTTGGACATTC
>NW_007752806.1:13236-13506 GCF_000696425.1 Galeopterus variegatus
TAGCTTTTTAAATTTTCCTTCCCCACGTGGAAGCAAAGAAGGAAAACAGCCTTGGACATTCTCCCAGGGCAACTGTCAACCCTCCCGCGGGGACGTTGGCCTCCCGCGGAGGAGGAACGTTCCCTGTGGAGGCTTGGGCTGCAGGCGCCCTTTCGGCTCCCCAGTCCTCGGACGCCCTCGCCCGGCGGGCTTTGGGGTTGGCTCAGGAAGGGTCGGCCGCCCGCGGCCTGAGAAAGCGCCAGGAGCGACGCCCGGAGCAGCGCAGGGTGA
>NW_007752807.1:0-525 GCF_000696425.1 Galeopterus variegatus
TCTGGCTGCAATGACAAGAGCTGGATCAGCTGTCTCAGGCCCAGAGATGAAAACTCATGTGTCAAGGATGGCAGAGCCTCCTTAAATGCACTGTCACTCTGATCTACTCATCTTTGGCCTATTACATTAGAGAAAAAGATGCTTCTATCTTATTTAAGTATTTCATTTTGTGATCTTTTTATTATTGAAGTGTAGACATTACCCTAACTAACTGTCCCCTAAGAGTCGCTACCTTACTCCTTCACTCCAGCTCTTAAATCCTTTCATTTCCCCAAAGGCACCATGCACTTTATCACTTAGGACTTCGCATATACTGTTTCTTCTTTCAATCATATGTTTTCTCTCTTTTCCTTCTCTCTTTTACTTGAAACTCCAGCATATCCTTCAGGTTGATAGCATGACACTTCCACTGGAAAGTTTTCAGGTACTATCGCCATCTATTCCAAACTATGAAAATACCCATCTATTCCCAAGGCACGAGGTACTTCATCTGCCATAGCATTGGCCCAACACTATCTGAATCAT
>NW_007752807.1:5130-8711 GCF_000696425.1 Galeopterus variegatus
TTGTGGATGAAAGGAGTCAACTATTTAGAGCAGCCTGTGTGTCTTAGGGTGGATTTACTGACTTTTGCAAAGTGCAACATTGTTATTGCTCCAATAATGATGACTTTGGAAACCTTTCCCTTTGAAGAAATGTCAGAATGAATTATGGGCTTCCTTCAACCATGTCCCATAGAAGACAACAACCTGAGTTGCCCCCCCCCCCAAAGTACTTGTGGTTTGCCCAAAGGGAAAATAAATGGGATTGAAAGAAGATGAACAATTTGATTCAATGTAACAGGACAACTAAATGCATGGTAAATAGTGATTTTATAGTTGATGGTATAAACTATTGTGATGAACAGGTATACTCATTTGTAAAAAGGAAATTGTTACGCTAATCTTTATATAATAGTTACAAAAATATTTGAAGTGAAAAACCTTAATCAAAGTGACCTGGGTTCATTTGTACAAGTCATTTTTTGTTGTTGTTGTTAATTAAAGTGCAAGATAGACTAGTCTGACTTAAATGGATGTTTTATTTGAAATAGATGTTGGTATTATTCTATAATATGCTATTAAAGAACAACCCAGATAACAAATTAGATACAACACCAACTTAATCACATTATTTTTGAAAGTTCTAAAAGTTGAACTTTCCTTGGTGTTAGCTGTAATATCATTTTTTTCTATCTACTCACAATACTAACATAGTTCACCATAACTAGTATGACTTACAAAATGTTGATATCAGGTTGGAATTATATACTGCTGCTTTTTATTACATTAAATTATTTAGAATAATGTTTTTATTTAGGTTAGCTTTGGAAAACTTAATTCACATTAATTTCCATTTCAGTCCTGATATGCATGTTCCTTTTGTAATCTTTAAGTTAATACCATTAATAGAAGTTGTAAAGTTCATGCTGTATTCATTAACCATAGATTAATATTTTCTTTTACCTTGATCCTTTTTATTCCTAAAATTTAGGTAATCTCTTTGGCATTCTGGACAGAAAGACACACATCCTGCTTGTTAGTAGGTAGGAGAAATCTCCCAAATGCTAAGAAATTGCACATGGGAACGAAGAGCCAAAAGAACTAAACACTCATGACATTATCTATGAAAAAATAAATTGTCCTTTTGTATGCTTGCAAAATATATGTCTTAATTCAAATATAAATCAAAGTGAAGATAAGGATACAATTGCTCTTTCGTTTTCCAAATACTACATGTAATGTTTTGATCTAAAAATAGGAATTTGACATTTGCCCCTTGGACACGATTATAAGTGCTATCGTTTTTTCCCACAATTTCTCTTACCCCTCTTTCTTTTGCTGAATCTCTTTTAGGAAGTTCCAGGTTTCTATTATTTAGTTAACAGTATAAAAGACATCTGGGGTTTGTGAACTTTACTGAGTCACTATGTATTTTCCTGTGCATGTTAAGCCATAATGATCTATTACAAGTGCTACTAATGGAGAGCTGCAGTACTACATGTGACAAGGCAACAAAGTGATTGTAGCCACGACAACTGAGATAGGGAGGAAGAAAAATGGAAGATGAACACCCAGTCTTCACGTAGGGTTGAAGGTAAAGACTATTCCTATGTAGAAGTTTCTAGACAAGTGGAAAAATGGTTTCACAAGCTCTGTATTATCCCTGTGTAATAAACACGTGTGGCAAACAACAAGGCACATGGTATGTGTCTGTATACTGGATTCCTACATGCTTTTTCATGCTCTTTTAAATTTGAGTTCTGAACACGCCATCTGAAGCAGAATTCTAAGAAACCCTAATGGGTAGGATGACAAAGGAGACTTTGTTGACTCATGTAGCTCTCAGGTTTAACTTTTAATAAATCTGTTTTAGGAAATGCAGTATCCTGAGAATTTAAAATCAGCCAGAGTGATATGCCAGTTTAAGGCTATCATGTATAATCTTTGAGTGACAGGTATTCTTCTCCTGCTACCAAATCTGATCAGATTTTTATAATTAGAACCCCACATGCCCTGAAAAAGTCTACCTGACTTGTCTAAGGATTGACTTCCCCAAAACAAAATTTGTCTCTGCTGTCAAAATCCCTTATCCAATGATAATCACTTCTACCAGAATTCCATCAATTTCAGCTACCATTTCCTCCCAGACACAACTTTTTAAGGACCCACAAGCCACTCCTGATCCAAGCTGATTGAGATGACACATTATCTGTCTACCACAACAGCTCTGCTTAGACTATAGACAATGATATTATCATAAAACATCACCCAGTTTCTGCACTGTCAAACATTTACCCCCAGGTGAGGGAAAATGACTGAAATTTACCAAGTGGTATATATTTTTCATAAACAACTAAACTTGTGCTAGTGCAAAACAAACAATCATAGATTCTCTTAGATCTGTTTTGCCTCTTTTTGCAAGTAAAATCATATTTGTCCTTTCCATTCAACTCTACCCAACTGTCCTGCACTCTTGCTCAGCAGTTCCCTAAAGATTTTTCTGGCTTCTTTTAGCTAAGAAATCAAAAAATATGAATACTGATACAAATTTGTTAACCCATAAGGCCTAAAAGCACGTAATACTGCCAGTCTGGGCCAACACAGAAATAGCCATTTAGAAGACAAGGTAGAGAGAGAGAAAAAGAGGCCTTCATCAAATATGACTTATTGCTTTTTCCCACCTGATCCCATTTATATGCCTCATGCCAGTATTGATGGACGTGTAGGGGAGAATGGCTGTAGGCTTTGCATTAGTCACTGTAATCACCAGCCTCAATAATTGACAGAAAAGAGGCTCAGCTCTGGCAATAGGGAGCCAATGAAAACTGTTTTTATGCAGCAGTTAACCATTTATTCAGATACTCAGCCTGATGCATTTTCAGAAATTGGAAAATTCCTTCTCTGCTAGAAATGAAAGCAGAGGCAGGTAAAAATGATACTTAAATGCATAGGCCTTGAATTGCCCACAGTAACCATCAGAACTCTAGCTCTTCTCCCCCCATTTTTTTTTGAATTGCACCAGATAGCAAGAAAGGTTGCCGAATGAATGATGAGGTGTTTTAAGGAATGTCAGCAGAGTTTTCCAGTTGTTAATAATCACTGCACTGTCCTTGATTATGGCCTCTCAGTTTGTCCATGTTTATGCACAAAACTCCTCCAAGGCTTGGAATGTTTCAGGGTCTGGATATATATTTGATGGGTGATGTTGGCTCAGGTATTTTTGTTGGTAACACAGCCAGCAATTATTTGGGATGGACACCATATAGTCCTGTCACTAACCATCAGAATGATGCAGGTTTAGAATTAGTTCTCTTGGGTGGACAGTACAAGATTTACTTTAATAATCTGATGCTGCCCAGTCAGGGAGAAAGAGAACTAAGAAAAGAATAAGAAAAGAATGCTGAATTTCTTTACTTCAGTCCCTGGTAAATCAGAATCCTTTTTTAAATTGGAAAGAGAGCTCCCCAAATGCAAAATGAAACCCAAGCCACTCACTCAGGTAACTACCATGGGATTTTTAGTAGCAACTTTAAATTGTACAAAAGCCAATAGTGTGTATTTTTTGTTTGTTTGTTTGTTTTTTGGACAACCACTTGGTATTCGGT
>NW_007752808.1:0-834 GCF_000696425.1 Galeopterus variegatus
ATGCTTCTATCAGGTTGTATCTTGTCCAAGCCTTCTGGGCACAGGGGAATATTCCCTTTATCAGTATGTCTGATGGGCTAGCAAAGTTTTTCCATCAGTTAATTTCTTGTGTTCTACTAGGCCCAGGACGTTAGAGCATGACTTACAACAGCCCATGTGTTTTGATCAGGACCACCAGTTAAGTTGAGGACTCCTAGGGGCTCTAAACGGCTCCAAGAACTTCATCACCATTCAGTGTAAGTGGTTTACAGGTCTGAAGAGATATTCTTCCCCTCTGAGGGAGTTTCCTCTAGGTGCTACTTTCTGTCATATGTCGCCCCAGGGAATACTGTGTGGCACTTCATGCCTAAGCTGACTGCCACTCGCTCTTTAGCAGGGTGAGGGTTGAGGTGGTTAGAGATGGCCTTTGGATGGATGTGTTTGCTTAGGAAATATTACTCATGGGAGTTTTGGGAGCAAAGGCTGAGCAAAATCATAAATCTAAGGATGTCAGAGCAAAGAGGGACCTAAGAGATAAAATAATTCAACTCCTTCATTTGACAGAGAAAAAACCTGAGGCCCGAAGATATTCCACAGCAACTATGAGGCATAGAATCAATGTTTTAAAACTTGGAAGCCAGCACTCTTCCTGAATACCACGAGTAGCCTCCAGGACTTTTATTTCTGAAGGAACAATTCCAGAAGGAACTTATATTTTGCCTCCTACTACATAGTTCCTCTGAATTTCTCGAAATGCTTTTAAGGAGTAACTGATCTGCAGTGCTGGTCCAAAGAAGGAGAGTATCCTCCCATAGTGAGAAAAAGTCATTACGTGCTCTGATATACTGCGCAGCG
>NW_007752808.1:2407-3235 GCF_000696425.1 Galeopterus variegatus
CCAGAAAGATGAAGTTTTCAAATGGTAATTCTAAGGATTTAGGCAAGTCAGTATTTGTTGTGGGTTGAGTTGTGTCCCCCCAAAAAGATCTGTTGAAGTTCTAGCCCCTGGTACCTCAGAATGTGATCTTATCTGGCAATGTGGTCATTGCAGATGTAATGAGTTATGGTGAGGTGGAGTAAGGTGGGCCCTAAATCCAATACAACTCATGTCTTTCTTAGAAGTGGGAAATTTGGACACACACAGAGTAGAGAGAATCATGTGAAGTTGGAAGCAGAGCTTGAAGTTATGCTGCACAAGCTAAGGAATGTCTGGGGCTACTGGAAGCTGGAAAAGACATGAAAGAATTCTCCTTTAGAGACTTTGGAGAGAGCATGGCTCTGCCGATGCCTGGATTTTAGACTTCTAGCCTCTAGAAGTGTGAGGCAATAAATTTCTGCCATTTTGAGCCACCCAGTTTATGTGTGGCAGTTTTTTATAGAGACCTTAAGAAATTAATACAGTTTTCTTTCGCCCTTTCATGACTGTTCACCTGCCACTCATTCCATGCTCCAATGGCCACAAAAGGCTAACCTCCTGCATCCCCCCTCTCTTTCTAGCCTTGGTCATGATGGTCATTACTTTTGCTTAAAATGTCCCCTCCTGATTTTCTGGTTTACATTTTGCTCATGGTTCACGTATTGCCTAACTTTTCTGGTCTCATAATTCTTTGAATTTTGATACACTTTACTATTCGTTGTAACCTTTTAAAACTATTTCAATTGCAAGGGACAGAAACCTAACTTGAGCAAACATGGAAGATATATTGGTGCAGAATTATACAATGCA
>NW_007752808.1:7749-8711 GCF_000696425.1 Galeopterus variegatus
GACTTCTCTGACCAGGTCACATCCTCTTATGACAGCATCTCCCAGCTCCGTATAAGTGCTTGCTGCAGCTGCAGTTTTGCATTTGTCTCAGTTAATTTCTCTTCCCCTCTAGGTCGTAAACTCCACGAGGGAAGACTTCGTACTGGTGTTTTACTCATCATTGAAGCCCAAAGCGTTATAGAACCTCAATGGTACTCTTTAAATTAGTACATGAAGAATGAATAAATAAACACATATTAAATGGTGCCTTTTACTGAATATGTTCTAGGCAACAAGCAGTTTACATACATTATCTCAGACCTTGCCACAACCTGTGAAACAGTTAGTATTTTTTTATTTTAAAGATAAGGAAAACTGGAGTTCAGAGAGGTATACTTGTCAGAGATTACAGGGATTATAAATGGTATCTATCCAGGATTAAAATCTAGGTCTATCTGTTTCTTCAGGCTATGCTGTTTCAACTGTAGCATACAGAATGCTAAGGCTGGCACGGATCTGGAAAGCATTTGATCTAATGCTGTCATCCTGCCAAGAAGGAAACTGAGGCTCATAGTTAAACACACACACACACACACACACACACACACACACACACACAATTAACATCGTTAACATAGAATATCCATAAGAGAGCACTGTCAGAAACTAAGTCTCTCTTGACTGTGTTTTTTCTATTCTCATATGTCACTTTACTTAGTAAAGAGTGGAAGTAATGACTTAGACTTTAGTTTATTTTGCATCACTCGCAGTTACCAAAAGTGGCCATCCAGACCAGGGCCATAGCTAGATTAAGCTTGCAGCAGGAATCCTGGCAGACTTCAGTGTATAAGGGCAGCAGATGAAGGGAGGAAGCACGACTGACTGGTAAATAAAACTAGTTTTTCTACTTCTGATTTTCTTGCTACTTAATGTAAAGCCATAATTATTACCATAGTAACACACTCATTGCACACAACATGAAT
>NW_007752809.1:0-1067 GCF_000696425.1 Galeopterus variegatus
AAGAGCATCATCTGCATGGACAGCAGGAAACTGAATTCGTCCCCTTCCATAGGACTGTTCCCAATGTTGCTCCACTGCAGCCCCAGGCCTTGCTCTTCAAAGCGAACCAGGTATTCGGTGCCAAATCCAAATGCCACAGGAGACAACAGGCTCTGCAGTGAGGCAAAGAGAGCACAGAAGATAAGCAGGGGGTCTTGAAATGTCCACAAAGTCATCAGTTTCCTAGGACAGGCTAGGGGGCTAGACAGGGGATGGTCAGTGACCTCTTGAGGTCTTTCAGAGAGGTCAGAAAAGCCTCTGATTACACTGACTACCACCTTTCCCATCTCCAGACTGGAACAGTCATTTTCTTAGGTTCTCTGTGCAGAGAACAAACCAACTATATAGGTCTATCGAGGAAGTTCCCCCCAAGTCCCTGTGGGAGGTCCTGACAGGGCAGAAAGCACCTCAGCTTATGCAGAGGGATTTGCTGTTCCCATCTCCTCTGCTCAGGGGTCTCCTTATAGTCTGGAGGGCCCTGGGGGGAGTTCAGAGTGTCTCTCTGCAAAAGAAAGGGATTCTCTAGCTATATGTTCACAAAAACCTTTGTGTGTGTGTGTATGTGTGTGTGTGAAAAAGAAATGGTCCCTGGTCCACACACCTGCCAGATCTATAGCTTCTTCGTGGTGGATCCATACACACAAGAAGGTAGTTGTGGCCTCAAAGTAGCATCTGTCTACCCAGTGATTACCAAAATAGTTCAGCTCTGCCCACAGGCTGAGTCATAGGATTTCTTGCCACTAACCCATTGTGATCATTTTAGGAAATTGGGTGTTATAAATGGCAGCAATGAATTCCTTATTTAACATGAAAGGCAGATGCCCCACAGCTCTGGAGCCAAGATTCGACTTTAAATCTTTCCCCAGTGGGAGGCAGGCAGTGCCCCTTCTTGGCTGCACAGAGACAGGGAAGTTCTGAAGGATGAGGAAAACCCGCACCCTCCAAGGCCTGATACTAATTCGTCTGAGTTAATGAGAGGGTGGAAGCGGACCACTGAAGAACAACTAGAGAGAAGACAGTGCTGTTTG
>NW_007752809.1:1639-4043 GCF_000696425.1 Galeopterus variegatus
GTTAATGAGAGGGTGGAAGCGGACCACTGAAGAACAACTAGAGAGAAGACAGTGCTGTTTGAGAATCATGAACTAGGAGGTCTCTCAGGCAGTCAAAAGTCAATTTCTGGAGTCCTCTCCCTGCCAAAGAGCCCGACTCTGTGGACGGGCTCATTTCTGCACCCATCATCTCTGTGTGCACCAGTGGAGCATGTTAAAGACACTGGTAGAACTACTTCCATTCAAGTAGTTTTGGAGCAAAAGAAAAACTTTTAATTAATAGATGCATCTTTCTGGACAGAAAACAAGGGGGCAAGCTCCCTCCGTTTTGATTCTTCTCAAACAGTAGGAAAAGAAAACAGAGTGAAATGGGCCTGGCTGTTTCTTCTCTTGTGGATAAAGAAAACAACCCATGAGTTGAATTGATTTTTCAGAGATTAATAAAACAGCTGTTGTGAGCAGTACCTGTGAGGTTGCTCAAGGTGAAGACTGCTCCCCCCTTTTGCCCCTGTACCTTCTAACCTTAGTTAGCCTTACGTCCCTTTGAGCCAAAAGGCAAAGTGGACCTCCTCAGAGTACGGGCCCTTCAGAGGAAGCGTGTAGCAGGCCAGGGGTGCACCCAAGGCCCCTCACCGCAGTCTTCTTCAGCTTGGCTGTCATCCGGTCCTGCCAGGCGAAGCACAGGATGTGTGGCAGGTAGAGGGTGAAGTAGATGACACCGCTGCAGGCTGCGGCCAGGTTGGCCTTGGAGAAGAAGGTGCTGAGCAGGAAGCACTGCATGATGGTGGCCGTGGCGAAAGCCAACAGGAACAGGAAGAGGATGAGCGGGTCACTGTAATGTAGGATTCTTCCGTGCTGAAACCAAAGAGGCCAGGTGTTGTGATTCCCACCCATGTCCGGGGCATGGTCCCACTTGGGGAGACCTCCGTGCTCTGATTCTGGGGCCTCCAGCCACTGTCTGCCAGGAGGGCTCTCCCCCACCAGCCTGCCGTTGGTGCCTAAATTTCCACAATGCACACTCAATGTATTGAGTTCCTTTAATCCTACACACACCATTTTCCCTGGGAGGGCTAACACATTAGCCTGCCTGTCAATCATTAGCAATGTTAAAAAAATTAACTGGGAGACCATTAGGCTGAGATGGCTCCAGTGGTCTATGTTCCTACATAAACCGAAACTCAACTCAGAGAAACTTAACCAATCAGAAACCACCAGCTAACCTCTCACCATGGACTTTCTACTTTAATCAATCTGATATTTCCTTTTCTTCTTTAGTCTTGCTTCTGTGCCCCTCAGCAGAGCCCTCACCCACTTGCAGAGCTGCCTGACTCATGAATTGCTATTTGCTCAAATAAACTCTTTGAAATTTTAATGTGCCTAAGTTTATCTTGGTGGGAAGGGGGTACATATGCCCCCTGTGGAGACATATGCCTACAGCAAGGGAGGGAGACCTGGGTAGGGGGTTTTGGAGCATCAGCTGGGCCCTGGATATATGGAATAGATGAGAGACAACAGAGGGAGGCAGGAGGCCACTGAAAACAAGCTTTAACACTTTGTCAGGGACCTGGCGGGCTGACTCCATCATTTGTACTTGTATTCTAAGTTTGCTACTCGCATAGGTGAAAATAGCTGTAATTAATCCAAATCACTTGGAAGTGGATTAATCCTCCCCATCCATGAATATCATGCAGCCACATTTCAAAGAACCTGCAGGCAACACTCAGTTTCTTTCATATTAACGAGTCAATCACTTCGATTATGTAGAAAATAGGACCAAATTAGCAACTTTAACTAAGTGAGCTGCTTACCAATTACAGTGTAGAATAAATTGAGATGTTTGATTACATTGGAGAAAAAATTGAGATGTTCAAATGTATTAGACCTTCTCGGCTATCCTTTTCTATTGTCATCATGTAAGGAGTTTTACCCCTTGAACATATCTCCAAATACACAAAAATTGTCCCGTGCTTTTCTCAGGAACATAAAGGTACAAGTAGGTCCATCTCATGAAAGGGTTCTGATCAATTGGTAGTGGTTCCCAGAAGCACTGGGTTTCCCTCGGTAGAAGAGAGATCAATTAGTAGTATCTGTCTTTAGGCCTGTGAGGTTGAGTGGAACAAATGGGCCATTTATTGCTATGGTCACCGCTTCTCCTTCATGCTCTCATGCCTGCTGGGCACCAACAGAACAGACTGAAAAACAGAGAAAAGCCAATGGAAAGGGGGGGTGGAAGAGAGCCATGCCTAACTAGCACCAAAGTCTGAGGAAATCCTAGTAAAAGTCAAATGGAAGCCTGCACACCTGAGTGGCCTCACCCTAGGAGACACATTCATGTGATAGAATAATGGACTGGACTAATTACCGATGGCTGAATGGGATTCCAGTCATGGGCCAGCGTCTTTTGAGTTGTATATCCTTTTGATGT
>NW_007752809.1:8508-8711 GCF_000696425.1 Galeopterus variegatus
TGGCGAAAGCCAACAGGAACAGGAAGAGGATGAGCGGGTCACTGTAATGTAGGATTCTTCCATGCTGAAACCAAAGAGGCCAGGTGTTGTGATTCCCACCCATGTCCGGGGCATGGTCCCACTCGGGCAGACCTCCATGCTGTGATTCTGGGGCCTCCAGCCACTGTCTGCCAGGAGGGCTCTCCCCCACCAGCCTGCCGTTG
>NW_007752810.1:0-605 GCF_000696425.1 Galeopterus variegatus
CTCTCTCTCTCTCTCTCTCGCTCTCTTGTTTCCTCTTGCCATGTGATCTGCTTGTACCTGCTTCTGCCTGCCACTTTTCCGCCTTGAGCAGAAACAGCCTGAGGCCTGTGCCAGATACAACTGTCCCAGAATCGTAAGCCAAATAAACCTCTCTCCATCTTAAATTACCCAATCTCAGGTATTTCTGTTATAGCAACACAGAACGGACTAAAACAGCACCGTATGGTGAAGTAAAAGTAGAAGTTGGAAACAAGATGATCTGAGACAGTATTTGTGGTCTAGGCTTACTGAGTTGTGGGAAAATACAGTGGAAAGGGGCCAAAAGCAAATATATGCTCTGTTTCTAGCTTCAAAACAAAAATATTACTAGAATTCATCTATAAAAGAGAGAAAATCATCTAAAATGTTTTTTAATTTATGTAAAAAATATTTTTATTATTTTATTTATTTTTTTTGTTTTTTTAAAATTGTAACATCAATATATGATGTAGGTGATTTTCATGTCCCTTTACCAAATCATCCTTTTCTCTCACCGTCTTCCTCCTCTGCCCTCCATCAATATGCTGTCTGTTCACTTGTCTAAACAAGTTCAAGGAATTGTTGTG
>NW_007752810.1:2225-3550 GCF_000696425.1 Galeopterus variegatus
TGTATATTTTGGATATCAATCCTGTGCCAGATATATATTTTGCTAATATTTTCTCCCACTCAGTTGGTTGTTGTATTGCTCTGTTAATTGTATCTTTTGTTGTGCATAAGCTTTTTTGTTTGATATTATCCACTTGTTTATCTTCCTTTTGGTTGCCTGTGCTTTGGGGGTTATATTCATGAAGTCTGTACCCAATACTAGTTCCTTGAGTGTTTCCTTTAAGGAATTTTATTGTTTCAGGATGTATATTTAATTCTTTAATCCATTTTAAGTTGATTTTGGTATATGGTGAGAGGTACAGTTCTAGTTTCATTCTCTTACATATGAATATCCAATTTCCCCAGCACCATTTGCTGAAGAGGCAGTCTCTTCTCCAATGTATAGACTTGGTGCCTTTGTTGAAGATCAAATGGCCATAGGTGATGGGTTGATTTCTGGATTCTCTATTCTGTTCCATTGGTCTTTGTGTCTGTTTTTATGCCAGTACCATCTGTTTTGCTTACTATAGCTTTGTAGTATAGTTTAAAGTCAGGTAGTGTTATGCTTCCAGCTTTATTTATTTATTTATTTATTTTTATTCAGAATTGCTTTGGCTGATTGTGGTCTTTTGTTATTTCCATATGAATGTTCAGATTGTTTTTTTTTTTCCATTTCTGAGAAAAATGTCATTGGAATTTTCATGGGGATTGCATTGAATCTATAGATCACTTTGGGTAGTACCAACATTTTCACAATGTTCATTCTTCCAATACAAGAGCATGGTATATCTTTCCATCTTCTTGTGTCCTCTTTAATATCTCTCAGCAGTGGTTTGTAGCTCTCCTTGTAGAGATTTTTCAAATCATTGGTTAACTTTATTCCTAGGTATTTTATTTTTTTGGTGACTGTTGTAAGTGGGCTAGCTTTCTTGATTTCTTTTTCTGCATGTTCACTTTTGGAGTACAGAAATGCTACTGATTTTTGTGTGTTGATTTTCCGTCCTGAAACTTTGTTGAAGTTCTTTATCAACTCTATGAGTTTTTTAGTCAAGTTGTTATGCTATTCTACATATAGGATTATATCATCTGCAAACAGGGACAGTTTGACTTCATCTTTTCCAATCCAGATGCTTTTTATTTCCATCTCTTCCCTGATTGCTCTGGCTAATACTTCCAACACTATGTTGAATAGGAATGGTGAGAATAGTCATCCTTGTCTTGATCCAGTTCTTAAGGGAAAAACTTTCAACTTTTCCCCATTTAGGGTGATATTGGCAATGGGTTTGTCACATATAACTTTAATTGTGTTGAGATACTTTCTGTCTATACCCAATTTATAGAGATTCT
>NW_007752810.1:4295-6459 GCF_000696425.1 Galeopterus variegatus
ACATTTACTGATTTGTGTATGCTGAACATCCCTGGGATGAATCCCACTTGATCATGGTGTATAATTGTATGTATGTGTTGCTTTATTCTATTAGCTTGTATTTTATTGAGGATTTTTGCTTCTATATTCATCAAAGATAGTAAACTATAGTTTTCTTTTTTTCTTATATCCTTGTCTGGTTTTGGTATCAGGGTGATGTTTGCCTCATAGAATGGGCCTCTGTTTCAATATTTTGGAATAGTTTGTAGAGAATTGGTATTTATTCTTCTTTGGAGGTATGGTAGAATTCTACAGTGAAGCCATCCGGTCCTGGGCTTTTCTTTGTTGGAAGTGCTGAAAACAGCTACAATATCTTCGATTGTCATTTGTCTGTTCAGATTTTCTATGTCTTCTTGTCTCAGTCTTGGTAGTTTGTGTGTGTCCAGAAATTTATCCATTTCCTCCAGATTTTCAAATTAGTTGACATATAGTTGTTTTTAGAAATTAGAGTGTTTACTTGTATTTCTGAGGTATCGGTTGTAATATTGCCTTTTTCATTTCTAATTTTTGTTATTTGTGTCTTTTCTCTTCTTTTTTTAGTTAGCCTTGCTAATGGTTTGTCAATTTTATCTATCTTTTCAAAAAAAAACAACTTTCTTGTTTCATTGATCTTTTGTATCACATTTGGCGTTTAAATTTCAGTTAGTTCTGCTCTGATATTAATTATTTCTTTCCATCTTCTGATGTTGGGTTTGGATTGCCCATTTTTCCATTTCTATAATGTAAAGTGTTAGGTTGTTTACTTGCCATCTTTTCATTCTTCTGAAGTAAGCATTTAATGTGATAAATTTCCCCATTAGTACCATTTTTGCAGCATCCTACAAGGTTTTGGCATGATGTGTCATTATTTTCATTAGTTTCAATAAATTTTTTGGTTTCCTGTTTAATTTCTTTATGGAACCTTATGTCATTAAGTAGAATGTTATTTAGTTTCCATGTGTTTGTATAGTTTCCAGAGTTACATTTGTTATTGATTTCTAGTTTTAATCCATTGTGGTCTGCAAAAATACGTGGAATAATTCCAATTTTTTTGAATTTTTTGAGACGTTATTTGTAACCTAACATGTTGTCTATCCTGGAGAATGTTCCGTGTACTGATGAGAAGAATGAATATTCTGAGGTTGTTGGATGAAATGTTCTGTAGATGTCTGCCAAGTCCAATTGGTCTAAAGTATTGTTTAGATCCTGTGTTTTTCTGTTGGTTTTTTGCCTAGATGATCTGTCCAATGTTGAGAGTGGGGTGTTCAGGTCCCCTACTATTATGGTATTAGTGTCTATCTCTTTCTTTAGGTCTAATAGTGTTTGCTTTATATATCTGGCTGCTCTGATGTTGAGTGCATATATATTTATGATTGTTATGTCTTCTTGTTGGATAGATCCTTTTATCATTATATAGTGGCCTTCTTTATCTTTTTTCATGGTTTTGGTTTAAAGCCTATTTTATCTAAGAATCACTACTCCAGCTCATTTTTCATTTCTATTTGCATGGTATATCTTTTTCTATCCTTTCATTCTTAGTCTATGTGTGTCTTTACAGGTAAGGTGAGTCTCTTGAAGGCTGCATATTGTTGGGTCCATCTTTTTAATCCAAATCAGTAAGTCTGTGTCTTTTCAGTGGTGAATTTAATCCTTTTACATTAAGAGTTATTATTGAAAGGTGTTGATTTACTCCTGGCATTTTATTGATTTTTGTTTCAAATTAGTTGAAAATGGTATGGCAAAACTGACTAATAATCCCCATTTTGGATGGAGGGTTGCTAAAGCATTATTAGGTCAAGGGAGGGTCTGTAACTGCCAGTGCAGGAGTTGGCTGAATATGACAGATTAAACTAAAATTCGTTCAATCTCTGTATGTTTCATACTGTGTAAGTAAAACCTCATCTTCTCCACTAAGTTCATGACTGACTTTTATTTTCATGATAATCTCTGGTTTTACACTGTAACTCTATGTCAACACTTTTTCTTTTTTTCCTTTTTGTCTTTTTTCGTGACCGGCAACAGATCGCTACCCTCAGTGTCGCGCCCGTACCGGACCGGGACTGGCAACGGGATTGCAACCCTTGGTGTTGCTCCCACACCTCGCTCAGCCAGTGAGTGGCTGGTCTGTATGTGGGATCCGAACCCT